>NW_027518158.1:0-36375 GCF_048772815.1 Callospermophilus lateralis | reverse complement strand
AGCAAATATTTTTTCACCCAATCTTGATGATACTTGGTGGTAATGATCAGTACACAAATCCCACTTGGCTCACCAAATTTTGTTCTTCTAGGTTGAAGCGTTCGTCTACAGTAGCGGTTTTTATATTTAGGTTTCCCTCTGTTCTCTCCTATATAGATAGATGAATTTGGAACTCTAAATCCAACATGTTTTGTAGTAGCTCTTTGAAACTTGACAAAATAAAGGAGTTCTCAGTTTTGTCTTTATGGTTTGTTTCCTCTTCAAGTAGCCCTAGGCACAGACTGTGGAAAGCACTTTCATTGAGATGTGTTGCCAAGCTTCTAAGAAATAACGAGTTTCCGAAATACCAGCAAATATTTTTTCACCCAATCTTGATGATTGTAGGTGGTAATGATCAGGACACAAATCCCAGTTGGCTCACCAAATTTTGTTCTTCTAGGTTGAAGCGTTCGTCTACAATAGCAGTTTTTATATTTAGGTTTCCCTCTGTTCTCTCCTATATAGATAGATGAATTTGGAACACTAAATCCAACAGGGTTTATAGTAGCTCTTTGAAACTTGACAAAATAAAGGAGTTCTCAGTTTTCTCTCTATGGTTTGTTTCCTCTTCAAGTAGCCCTAGGCACCGAATGTGGAAAAGCACTTTCATTGAGAGGGGTTGCCAAGCTTCTAAGAAATAACGAGTTTCCGAAATACAGGCAAATATTTTTTCACCCAATCTTGATGATACTTGGTGCTAATGATCAGTACACAAATCCCACTTGGCTCACCAAATTTTGTTCTTCTAGGTTGAAGCGTTCGTCTACAGTAGCAGTTTTTATATTTAGGTTTCCCTCTGTTCTCTGCCGTATAGATAGATGAATTTGGAACTCTAAATCCAACATGGTTTTTAGTAGCTCTTTGAAAACTGACAAAATAAAGGAGTTCTCAGTTTTGTCTCTACGGATTGTTTCCTCTTCAAGTAGCCCTAGGCACACACAGTGGAAAAGCAGTTTCATTGAGAGGGGTAGCCAAGCTTCTAAGAAATGAAGAGTTTCCGAAATACCAGCAAATATTTCTTCACCCAATCTTGATGATACTTTGTGGTAATGATCAGTACACAAATCCCACTCGGCTCACCAAATTTTGTTCTTCTAGGTTGAAGCGTTCGTCTACAGTAGCGATTTCTATATTTAGGTATCCCTCTGTTCTCTCCTATATACATAGATGAAGTTGGAACTCTAAATCCAACCTGGATTGTAGTAGCTCTTTGAAACTTGACAAAATAAAGGAGTTCTCAGTTTTGTCTCTATGGTTTGTTTCCTCTTCAAGTAGCCCTAGGCACAGACTGTGGAAAAGCACTTTCATTGAGACGGGTTGCCAAGCTTCTAAGAAATTACGAGTTTCCGAAATACCAGCAAATATTTTTTCACCCAATCTTGATGATACTTGGTGGTAATGATCAGTACACAAATCCCACTTGGCTCACCAAATTTTGTTCTTCTAGGTTGAAGCATTCGTCTACAGTAGCAGTTTTTATATATAGGTTTCATTCTGTTCTCTCCTATTTAGATAGATGAATTTGGAACTCTAAATCCAACATGGTTTTTAGTAGCTCTTTGAAACTTGACAAAATAAAGGAGTTCTCAGTTTTGTCTCTATGGTTTGTTTCCTCTTCAAGTTGCCCTAGGCACAGACTGTGGAAAAGCAGTTTCATTGAGAGGGGTTGCCAAGCTTCTAAGAAATAACGAGTTTCCGAAATACGAGCAAATATTTTTTCAGCCAATCTTGATGATACCTGTTGCTGATGATCAGTGCACAAATCCCACTTGGCTCACCAAATTCTGTTCTTCTAGGTTGAAGCGTTCGTCTACAGTAGCAGTTTTTATATTTAGGTTTCCCTCTATTCTCTCCTATATACATAGATGAATTTGGAACTCTAAATCCAACATGATTGTAGTAGCTCTTTGAAACTTGACAAAATAAAGGAGTTCTCAGTTTTGCCTCTATGGTTTGTTTCCTCTTCAAGTAGCCCTAGGCACAGACTGTGGAAAAGCACTTTCATTGAGAGGGGTTGCCAAGCTTCTAAGAAATAACGAGTTTCCGAAATACCAGCAAATATTTTTTCAGCCAATCTTGATGATACCTGTTGCTGATGATCAGTACACAAATCCCACTTGGCTCACCAAATTTTGTTCTTCTAGGTTGAAGCGTTCGTCTACAATAGCGGTTTATATATTTAGGTATCCCTCTGTTCTCTCCTATATAGATAGATGAATTTGGAACTCTAAATCCAACATGGTTGGTAGTAGCTCTTTGAAACTTGACAAAATAAAGGAGTTCTCAGTTTTGTCTCTATGGTTTGTTTCCTCTTCAAGTAGCCCTAGGCACAGACTGTGGAAAAGCACTTTCATTGAAAGGGGTTGCCAAGGTTCTAAGAAATTACGAGTTTCCGAAATACCAGCAAATATTTTTTCACCCAATCTTGATGATACATGGTGGTAATGATCAGTACACAAATCCCACTTGGCTCACCAAATTTTGTTCTTCTAGGTTGAAGCGTTCGTCTACAGTAGCAGTTTTTATATTTAGGTTTCCCTCTGTTCTCTCCTGTATAGATAGATGAATTTGGAACTCTAAATCCAACATGGTTTGTAGTAGCTCTTTGAAAATTGACAAAATAAAGGAGTTCTCAGTTTTGTCTCTATGGATTGTTTCCTCTTCAAGTAGCCCTAGGCACAGACTGTGGAAAAGCACTTTCATTGAGAGGGTTTGCCAAGCTTCTAAGAAATTACGAGTTTCCGAAATACCAGCAAATATTTTTCACCCAATCTTGATGTTACTTGGTGGTAATGATCAGTACACAAATCCCACTTTGCTCACCAAATTTTGTTCTTCTAGGTTGAAGCGTTCGTCTACAGTAGCAGTTTTTATATTTAGGTTTCCCTCTGTTCTCTCCTATATAGATAGATGAATTTGGAACTCTAAATCCAACATGGTTTGTAGTAGCTCTTTGAAACTTGACAAAATAAAGGAGTTCTCAGTTTTGTCTCTATGGTTTGTTTCCTCTTCAAGTAGCCCTAGGCACAGACTGTGGAAAGCACTTTAATTGAGAGGGGTTGCCAAGCTTCTACGAAATAACGAGTTTCCGAAATACCAGCAAATATTTTTTCAGCCAATCTTGATGATACTTGGTGGTAATGATCAGTACACAAATCCCACTTGGCTCACCAAATTTTGTTCTTCTAGGTTGAAGCGTTCGTCTACAGTAGCAGTTTTTATATTTAGGTTTCCCTCTGTTCTCTCCTATATACATAGATGAATTTGGAACTCTAAATCCAACATGGTTGGTAGTAGCTCTTTGAAACTTGACAAAATAAAGGAGTTCTCAGTTTTGTCTCTATGGTTTGTTTCCTCTTCAAGTAGCCCTAGGCACAGACTGTGGAAAAGCACTTTCATTGAGAGGGGTTGCCAAGCTTCTAAGAAATTACGAGTTTCCGAAATACCACCAAATATTTTTTAACCCAATCTTGATGATACTTGGTGGTAATGATCAGTAAACAAATCCCACTTTGCTCACCATAATTTGTTCTGCTAGGTTGAAGCATTCGTCTACAGTAGCAGTTTTTATATATAGGTTTCATTCTGTTCTCTCCTATTTAGATAGATGAATTTGGAACTCTAAATCCAACATGGTTTTTTTAGCTCTTTGAAACTTGACAAAATAAAGGAGTTCTCAGTTTTGTATCTATGGTTTGTTTTTCTCTTCAAGTAGCCCTAGGCACAGACTGTGGAAAAGCACTTTCATTGAGAGGGGTTGCCAAGCTTCTAAGAAATAACGAGTTCCGAAATACCAGCAAATATTTTTTTCAGCCAATCTTGATGATACCTGTTGCTGATGATCAGTACACAAATCCCACTTGGCTCACCAAATTCTGTTCTTCTAGGTTGAAGCGTTCGTCTACAGTAGCAGTTTTTATATTTAGGTTTCCCTCTGTTCTCTCCTATATAGATAGATGAATTTGGAACTCTAAATCCAACATGGTTTGTAGTAGCTCTTTGAAACGTGAGAAAATAAAGGAGTTCTCAGTTTTGTCTCTATGGATTGTTTTCTCTTCAAGTAGCCCTAGGCACACACTGTGGAAAAGCAGTTTCATTGAGAGGGGTTGCCAAGCTTCTAAGAAATAACGAGTTTCCGAAATACCAGCAAATTTTTCACCCAATCTTGATGATACTTGGTGGTAATGATCAGTACACAAATCCCACTTGGCTCACCAAATTTTGTTCTTCTAGGTTGAAGCGTTCGTCTACAATAGCGGTTTTTATATTTAGGTTTCCCTCTGTTCTCTCCTATATAGATAGATGAATTTGGAACTCTAAATCCAACATGTTTTGTAGTAGCTCTTTGAAACTTGACAAAATAAAGGAGTTCTCAGTTTTGTCTTTATGGTTTGTTTCATCTTCAAGTAGCCCTAGGTACAGACTGTGGAAAGCACTTTCATTGAGATGGGTTGCCAAGCTTCTAAGAAATAACGAGTTTCCGAAATACCAGCAAATATTTTTTCACCCAATCTTGATGATTCTAGGTGGTAATGATCAGGACACAAATCCCAGTTGGCTCACCAAATTTTGTTCTTCTAGGTTGAAGCGTTCGTGTACAATAGCAGTTTTTATATTTAGGTTTCCCTCTGTTCTCTCCTATATAGATAGATGAATTTGGAACACTAAATCCAACAGGGTTTGTAGTAGCTCTTTGAAACTTGACAAAATAAAGGAGTTCTCAGTTTTGTCTCTATGGTTTGTTTCCTCTTCAAGTTGCCCTAGGCACAGACTGTGGAAAAGCACTTTCATTGAGAGGGGTTGCCAAGCTTCTAAGAAATAACGAGTTTCCGAAATACCAGCAAATATTTTTCACCCAATCTTGATGTTACTTGGTGGTAATGATCAGTACACAAATCCCACTTTGCTCACCAAATTTTGTTCTTCTAGGTTGAAGCGTTCGTCTACAGTAGCAGTTTTTATATTTAGGTTTCCCTCTGTTCTCTCCTATATAGATAGATGAATTTGGAACTCTAAATCCAACATGGTTTGTAGTAGCTCTTTGAAACTTGACAAAATAAGGAGTTCTCAGTTTTGTCTCTATGGTTTGTTTCCTCTTCAAGTAGCCCTAGGCACAGACTGTGGTAAGCACTTTAATTGAGAGGGGTTGCCAAGCTTCTACGAAATAACGAGTTTCCGAAATACCAGCAAATATTTTTTCAGCCAATCTTGATGATACTTGGTGGTAATGATCAGTACACAAATCCCACTTGGCTCACCAAATTTTGTTCTTCTAGGTTGAAGCGTTCGTCTACAGTAGCAGTTTTTATATTTAGGTTTCCCTCTGTTCTCTCCTATATACATAGATGAATTTGGAACTCTAAATCCAACATGGTTGGTAGTAGCTCTTTGAAACTTGACAAAATAAAGGAGTTCTCAGTTTTGTCTCTATGGTTTGTTTCCTCTTCAAGTAGCCCTAGGCACAGACTGTGGAAAAGCACTTTCATTGAGAGGGGTTGCCAAGCTTCTAAGAAATTACGAGTTTCCGAAATTCCACCAAATATTTTTTAACCCAATCTTGATGATACTTGGTGGTAATGATCAGTAAACAAATCCCACTTTGCTCACCATAGTTTGTTCTGCTAGGTTGAAGCATTCGTCTACAGTAGCAGTTTTTATATATAGGTTTCATTCTGTTCTCTCCTATTTAGATAGATGAATTTGGAACTCTAAATCCAACATGGTTTTTTTAGCTCTTTGAAACTTGACAAAATAAAGGAGTTCTCAGTTTTGTATCTATGGTTTGTTTTCTCTTCAAGTAGCCCTAGGCACAGACTGTGGAAAAGCACTTTCATTGAGAGGGGTTGCCAAGCGTCTAAGAAATAACGAGTTTCCGAAATACCAGCAAATATTTTTTCAGCCAATCTTGATGATACCTGTTGCTGATGATCAGTACACAAATCCAACTTGGCTCACCAAATTCTGTTCTTCTAGGTTGAAGCGTTCATCTACAGTAGCAGTTTTTATATTTAGGTTTCCCTCTGTTCTCTCCTATATAGATAGATGAATTTGGAACTCTAAATCCAACATGGTTTGTAGTAGCTCTTTGAAACTTGAAAAAATAAAGGAGTTCTCAGTTTTGTCTCTATGGTTTGTTTCCTCTTCAAGTAGCCCTAGGCACAGACTGTGGAAAAGCACTTTCATTGAGAGGGGTTGCCAAGCTTCTAAGAAATAACGAGTTTCCGAAATACCAGCAAATATTTTTTCACCCAATCTTGATGATACTTGGTGGGAATGATCAGTACACAGATCCCACTTGGCTCACCAAATTTTGTTCTTTTAGGTTGAAGCGTTCGTCTACAGTAGCGGTTTTTATATTTAGGTATCCCTCTGTTCTCTCCTATATACATAGATGAATTTGGAACTCTAAATCCAACATGGATTGTAGTAGCTCTATGAAACTTGTCAAAATAAACGAGTTCTCAGTTTTGTCTCTATGGTTTGTTTCCTCTTCAAGTAGCCCTAGGCACAGACTGTGGGAAAAGCACTTTCATTGAGAGGGGTTGCCAAGCTTCTAAGAAATTACGAGTTTCCGAAATACCAGCAAATATTTTTTCACCCAATCTTGATGATACTTGGTGGTAATGATCAGTACACAAATCCCACTTTGCTCACCAAATTTTGTTCTTCTAGGTTGAAGCATTCGTCTACAGTAGCAGTTTTATATATAGGTTTCATTCTGTTCTCTCCTATTTAGATAGATGAATTTGGAACTCTAAATCCAACATGGTTTTTAGTAGCTCTTTGAAACTTGAAAAAATAAAGGAGTTCTCAGTTTTGTCTCTATGGTTTGTTTCCTCTTCAAGTTGCCCTAGGCACAGACTGTGGGAAAAGCACTTTCATTGAGAGGGGTTGCCAAGCTTCTAAGAAATAACGAGTTTCCGAAATACCAGCAAATATTTTTTTCAGCCAATCTTGATGATACCTTTTGCTGATGATCAGTACATAAATCCCACTTGGCTCACCAAATTTTGTTCTTCTAGGTTGAAGCATTCGTCTACAGTAGCAGTTTTTATATATAGGTTACATTCTGTTCTCTCCTATTTAGATAGATGAATTTGGAACTCTAAATCCAACATGGTTTGTAGTAGCTCTTTGAAAATTGACAAAATAAAGGAGTTCTCAGTTTTGTCTCTATGGATTGTTTCCTCTTCAAGTGGCCCTAGGCACACACAGTGGAAAAGCACTTTTATTGAGAGGGGTTGCCAAGCTTCTAAGAAATAACGAGTTTCCGAATACCAGCAAATATTTTTTCACCCAATCTTGATGATACTTGGTGGTAATGATCAGTACACAAATCCCACTTGGCTCACCAAATTTTGTTCTTCTAGGTTGAAGCGTTCGTCTACAGTAGCGGTTTATATATTTAGGTATCCCTCTGTTCTCTCCTATATAGATAGATGAATTTGGAACTCTAAATCCAACATGGTTGGTAGTAGCTCTTTGAAACTTGACAAAATAAAGGAGTTCTCAGTTTTGTCTCTATGGTTTGTTTCCTCTTCAAGTAGCCCTAGGCACAGACTGTGGAAAGCACTTTAATTGAGAGGGGTTGCCAAGCTTCTACGAAATAACGAGTTTCCGAAATACCAGCAAATATTTTTTCAGCCAATCTTGATGATACCTCGTGGTAATGATCAGTACACAAATCCCACTTGGCTCACCAAATTTTGTTCTTCTAGCTTGAAGCGTTTGTCTACAGTAGCAGTTTTTATATTTAGGTTTCCCTCTGTTCTCTCCTATATACATTGATGAATTTGGAACTCTAAATCCAACATGGTTTGTAGTAGCTCTTTGAAACTTGACAAAATAAAGGAGTTCTCAGTTTTGTCTCTATGGTTTGTTTCCTCTTCAAGTAGCCCTAGGCACAGACTGTGGAAAAGCACTTTCATTGAGAGGGGTTGCCAAGCTTCTAAGAAATTACGAGTTTCCGAAATACCAGCAAATATTTTTTAACCCAATCTTGATGATACTTGGTGGTAATGATCAGTAAACAAATCCCACTTTGCTCACCATATTTTGTTCTGCTAGGTTGAAGCATTCGTCTACAGTAGCAGTTTTTATATATAGGTTTCATTCTGTTCTCTCCTATTTAGATAGATGAATTTGGAACTCTAAATCCAACATGGTTTTTTTAGCTCTTTGAAACTTGACAAAATAAAGGAGTTCTCAGTTTTGTATCTATGGTTTGTTTTCTCTTCAAGTAGCCCTAGGCACAGACTGTGGAAAAGCACTTTCATTGAGAGGGGTTGCCAAGCGTCTAAGAAATAACGAGTTTCCGAAATACCAGCAAATATTTTTTCAGCCAATCTTGATGATACCTGTTGCTCATGATCAGTACACAAATCCCACTTGGCTCACCAAATTCTGTTCTTCTAGGTTGAAGCGTTCATCTACAGTAGCAGTTTTTATATTTAGGTTTCCCTCTGTTCTCTCCTATATAGATAGATGAATTTGGAACTCTAAATCCAACATGGTTTGTATTAGCTCTTTGAAACTTGAAAAAATAAAGGAGTTCTCAGTTTTGTCTCTAAGGTTTGTTTCCTTTTCAAGTAGCCCTAGGCACAGACTGTGGAAAAGCACTTTCATTGAGAGGGGTTGCCAAGCTTCTAAGAAATTACGAGTTTCCGAAATACCAGCAAATATTTTTTCACCCAATCTTGAAGATACATGGTGGTAATGATAAGTACACAAATCCCACTTGGATCAACAAATTTTGTTCTTCTAGGTTGAAGCGTTCGTCTACAGTAGCAGTTTTTATATTTAGGTTTCCCTCTGTTCTCTCCTGTATAGATAGATGAATTTGGAACTCTAAATCCAACATGGTTTTTAGTAGCTCTTTGAAAATTGACAAAATAAAGGAGTTCTCACTTTTGTCTCTACGGATTGTTTCCTCTTCAAGTAGCCCTAGGCACACACAGTGGAAAAGCAGTTTCATTGAGAGGGGTTGCCAAGCTTCTAAGAAATAACGAGTTTCCGAAATACCAGCAAATATTTTTTCACCCAATCTTGATGATACTTGGTCGTAATGATAGTACACAAATCCCACTTGGCTCACCAAATTTTGTTCTTCTAGGTTGAAGCGTTCGTCTACAGTAGCGGTTTTTATATTTAGGTATCCCTCTGTTCTCTCCTATATACATAGATGAATTTGGAACTCTAAATCCAACATGGATTGTAGTAGCTCTTTGAAACTTGACAAAATAACGGAGTTCTCAGTTTTGTCTCTATGGTTTGTTTCCTCTTCAAGTTGCCCTAGGCACAGACTGTGGAAAAGCACTTTCATTGAGAGGGGTTGCCAAGCTTCTAAGAAATAACGAGTTTCCGAAATACCAGCAAATATTTTTTCAGCCAATCTTGATGATACCTGTTGCTGATGATTAGTACACAAATCCCACTTGGCTCACCCAATTCTGTTCTTCTAGGTTGAAGCGTTCGTCTACAGTAGCAGTTTTTATATTTAGGTTTCCCTCTCTTCTCTCCTATAGATAGATGAATTTGGAACTCTAAATCCAACATGGTTTGTAGTAGCTCTTTGACACTTGACAAAATAAAGGAGTTCTCAGTTTTGTCTCTATGGTTTGTTTCCTCTTCAAGTAGCCCTAGGCACAGACTGTGGAAAAGCAGTTTCATTGAAAGGGGTTGCCAAACTTCTAAGAAATTACGAGTTTCCGAAATACCAGCAAATATTTTTTCACCCAATCTTGATGATACATGGTGGTAATGATCAGTACACAAATCCCACTTGGCTCACCAAATTTTGTTCTTCTAGGTTGAAGCGTTCGTCTACAGTAGCAGTTTTTATATTTAGGTTTCCCTCTGTTCTCTCCTGTATAGATAGATGAATTTGGAACTCTAAATCCAACATGGTTTGTAGTAGCTCTTTGAAAATTGACAAAATAAAGGAGTTCTCAGTTTTGTCTCTATGGTTTGTTTCCTCTTCAAGTAGCCCTAGGCACAGACTGTGGAAAGCACTTTAATTGAGAGGGGTGGCCAAGCTTCTACGAAATAACGAGTTACCGAAATACCAGCAAATATTTTTTCACCCAATCTTGATGATACTTGGTGGTAATGATCAGTACACAAATCCCACGTGGCTCACCAAATTTTGTTCTTCTAGGTTGAAGCGTTCGTCTACAGTAGCAGTTTATATAAATAGGTTTATTTCTGTTCTCTCCTATTTAGATAGATGAATTTGAAACACTAAATCCAACATGGTGTTTTTAGCTCTTTGAAACTTGACAAAATGAAGGAGTTCTCAGTTTTGTCTCTATGGTTTGTTTCCTCTTCAACTAGCCCTAGGCACAGACTGTGGAAAAGCACTTTCATTGAGAGGGGTTGCCAAGCGTCTAAGAAATAACGAGTTTCCGAAATGCCAGCAAATATTTTTTCAGCCAATCTTGATGATACCTGTTGCTGATGATCAGTACACAAATCCCACTTGGCTCACCAAATTCTGTTCTTCTAGGTTGAAGCGTTCGTCTACAGTAGCAGTTTTTATATTTAGGTTTCCCTCTGTTCTCTCCTATATAGATAGATGAATTTGAACTCTAAATCCAACATGGTTTTTAGTAGCTCTTTGAAACTTGAAAAAATAAAGGAGTTCTCAGTTTTGTCTCTATGGTTTGTTTCCTCTTCAAGTAGCCCTAGGCATAGACTGTGGAAAAGAACTTTCATTGAGAGGGTTTGCCAAGCTTCTAAGAAATAAAGAATCATCCAAAATACCCGCAAATATTTTTTCACCCCAATCTTGATGATAATTGGTGGTAATGATGAGTACACAAATCCCACTTGGCTCACCAAATTTTGTTCTTCTAGGTTGAAGCGTTCGTCTAGAGTAGCAGTTTTATATTTAGGTTTCACTCTGTTCTCTCCTATATAGATAGATGAATTTGGAACTCTAAATACAACATGGTTTGTAGTAGCTCTTTGAAACTTGACAAAATAAAGGAGTTCTCAGTTTTGTCTCTATGGTTTGTTTCCTCTTCAAGTAGCCCTAGGCATAGACTGTGGAAAAGAACTTTCATGAGAGGGGTTGCCAAGCTTCTAAGAAATAACGAGTTTCCGAAATACCAGCAAATATTTTTTCAGCCAATCTTGATGATACCTGTTGCTGATGATCAGTACAGAAATCCCACTTGGCTCACCAAATTCTGTTCTTCTAGGTTCAAGCGTTCGTCTACAGTAGCAGTTTTTATATTTAGGTTTCCCTCTGTTCTCTCCTATATAGATAGATGAATTTGGAACTCTAAATCCAACATGGTTTGTAGTAGCTCTTTGAAACTTGACAAAATAAAGGAGTTCTCAGTTTTGTCTCTATGGTTTGTTTCCTCTTCAAGTAGCCCTAGGCACAGACTGTGGAAAAGCACTTTCATTGAGAGGGGTTGCCAAGCTTCTAAGAAATTACGAGTTTCCGAAATACCAGCAAATATTTTTTCACCCAATCTTGATGATACATGCTGGTAATAATCAGTACACAAATCCCACTTGGCTCACCAAATTTTGTTCTTCTAGGTTGAAGCGTTCGTCTACAGTAGCAGTTTTTATATTTAGGTTTCCCTCTGTTCTCTCCTGTATAGATAGATGAATTTGGAACTCTAAATCCAACATGGTTTTTAGTAGCTCTTTGAAAATTGACAAAATAGAGGAGTTCTCAGTTTTGTCTCTACGGATTGTTTCCTCTTAAAGTAGCCCTAGGCACACACAGTGGAAAAGCAGTTTCATTGAGAGGGGTTGCCAAGCTTCTAAGAAATAACGAGTTTCCGAAATACCAGCAAATATTTTTTCACCCAAACTTCATGATACTTGGTCGTAATGATCAGTACACAAATCCCACTTGGCTCACCAAATTTTGTTCTTCTAGGTTGAAGCGTTCGTCTACAGTAGCGGTTTTTATATTTAGGTATCCCTCTGTTCTCTCCTATATACATAGATGAATTTGGAACTCTAAATCCAACATGGATTGTAGTAGCTCTTTGAAACTTGACAAAATAAAGGAGTTCTCAGTTTTGTCTCTATGGATTGTTTCCTCTTCAAGTATCCTTAGGCACAGACTGTGGAAAGGCCCTTTCATTGAGAGGGATTGCCAAGCTTCTAAGAAATTACGAGTTTCCGAAATACCAGCAAATATTTTTTCACCCTATCTTGATGATACTTGGTGGTAATGATCAGTACACAAATCCCACTTTGCTCACCAAATTTTGTTCTTCTAGGTTGAAGCATTCTTCTACAGTAGCAGTTTTTATACATAGGTTTCATTCTGTTCTCTCCTATTTAGATAGATGAATTTGGAACTCTAAATCCAACATGGTTTGTAGTAGCTCTTTGAAACTTGACAAAATAAAGGAGTTCTCAGTTTTGTCTCTATGGTTTCTTTCCTCTTCAAGTAGCCCTAGGCACAGACTGTGGAAAAGCACTTTCATGAGAGGGGTTGCCAAGCTTCTAAGAAATTACGAGTTTCCGAAATACAAGCAAATATTTTTTCACCCAATCTTTATGATACATGGTGGTAATGATCAGTACACAAATCCCACTTGGCTCACCAAATTTTGTTCTTCTAGGTTGAAGCGTTCGTCTACAGTAGCAGTTTTTATATTTAGGTTTCCCTCTGTTCTCCCCTGTATAGATAGATGAATTTGGAACTCTAAATCCAACATGGTTTGTAGTAGCTCTTTGAAAATTGACAAAATAAAGGAGTTCTCAGTTTTGTCTCTATGGATTGTTTCCTCTTCAAGTAGCCCTAGGCAGAGACTGTGGAAAAGCACTTTCATTGAGAGGGGTTGCCAAGCTTCTAAGAAATTACGAGTTTCCGAAATACCAGCAAATATTTTTTCACCCAATCTTGATGATACTTGGTGGTAATGATCAGTACACAAATCCCACTTTGCTCACCAAATTTTGTTCTTCTAGGTTGAAGCGTTCGTCTACAGTAGCAGTCTTTATATTTAGGTTTCCCTCTGTTCTCTCCTATATAGATGGATAAATTTGGAACTCTAAATCCAACATGGTTTGTAGTAGCTCTTTGAAACTTGACAAAATAAAGGAGTTCTCAGTTTTGTCTCTATGGTTTGTTTCCTCTTAAAGTAGCCCTAGGCTCAGACTGTGGAAAGCACTTTCATTGAGATGGGTTGCCAAGCTTCTAAGAAATAACGAGATTCCCAAATACCAGCAAATATTTTTTCACCCAATCTTGATGATAATTGGTGGTAATGATGAGTACACAAATCCCACGTGGCTCACCAAATTTTGTTCTTCTAGGTTGAAGCGTTCGTCTACAGTAGCAGTTTTTATATTTAGGTTTCACTCTGTTCTCTCCTATATAGATAGATGAATTTGGAACTCTAAATACAACATGGTTTGTAGTAGCTCTTTGAAACTTTACAAAATAAAGGAGTTCTCAGTTTTGTCTCTATGGTTTGTTTCCTCTTCAAGTAGCCCTAGGCACAGACTGTGGAAAAGCACTTTCATTGAGAGGGGTTGCCAAGCTTCTAAGAAATAACGAGTTTCCGAAATACCAGCAAACATTTTTTCAGCCAATCTTGATGATACCTGTTGCTGATGATCAGTACACAAATCCCACTTGGCTCACCAAATTCTGTTCTTCTAGGTTGAAGCGTTCGTCTACAGTAGCAGTTTTTATATTTAGGTTACCCTCTGTTCTCTCCTATATAGATAGATGAATTTGGAACTCTAAATCCAACATGGTTTGTAGTAGCTCTTTGAAACTTGACAAAATGAAGGAGTTCTCAGTTTTTTCTCTATGGTTTGTTTCCTTTTCAAGTAGCCCTAGGCACAGACTGTGGATGAGCACTTTCATTGAGAGGGGTTGCCAAGCTTCTAAGAAATTACGAGTTTCCGAAATACCAGCAAATATTTTTTCACCCAAACTTGATGATACATGGTGGTAATGATCAGTACAAAAATCCCACTTGGCTCACCAAATTTTGTTCTTCTAGGTTGAAGCGTTCGTCTACAGTAGAAGTTTTTATATTTAGGTTTCCCTCTGTTCTCTCCTGTATAGATAGATGAATTTGGAACTCTAAATCCAACATGGATTGTAGTAGCTCTTTGAAACTTGTCAAAATAAACGAGTTCTCAGTTTTGTCTCTATGGTTTGTTTCCTCTTCAAGTAGCCCTAGGCACAGACTGTGGAAAAGCACTTTCATTGAGAGGGGTTGCCAAGCTTCTAAGAAATTACGAGTTTCCGAAATACCAGCAAATATTTTTTCACCCAATCTTGATGATACTTGGTGGTAATGATCAGTACACAAATCCCACTTTGCTCACCAAATTTTGTTCTTCTAGGTTGAAGCATTCGTCTACAGTAGCAGTTTTTATATATAGGTTTCATTCTGTTCTCTCCTATTTAGATAGATGAATTTGGAACTCTAAATCCAACATGGTTTTTAGTAGCTCTTTGAAACTTGAAAAAATAATGGAGTTCTCAGTTTTGTCTCTATGGTTTGTTTCCTCTTCAAGTTGCCCTAGGCACAGACTGTGGAAAAGCACTTTCATTGAGAGGGGTTGCAAAGCTTCTAAGAAATAACGAGTTTCCGAAATACCAGCAAATATTTTTTCAGCCAATCTTGATGATACCTTTTGCTGATGATCAGTACATAAATCCCACTTGGCTCACCAAATTTTGTTCTTCTAGGTTGAAGCATTCGTCTACAGTAGCAGTTTTTATATATAGGTTACATTCTGTTCTCTCCTATTTAGATAGATGAATTTGGAACTCTAAATCCAACATGGTTTGTAGTAGCTCTTTGAAAATTGACAAAATAAAGGAGTTCTCAGTTTTGTCTCTATGGATTGTTTCCTCTTCAAGTGGCCCTAGGCACACACAGTGGAAAAGCACTTTTATTGAGAGGGGTTGCCAAGCTTCTAAGAAATAACGAGTTTCCGAATACCAGCAAATATTTTTTCACCCAATCTTGATGATACTTGGTGGTAATGATCAGTACACAAATCCCACTTGGCTCACCAAATTTTGTTCTTCTAGGTTGAAGCGTTCGTCTACAGTAGCGGTTTATATATTTAGGTATCCCTCTGTTCTCTCCTATATAGATAGATGAATTTGGAACTCTAAATCCAACATGGTTGGTAGTAGCTCTTTGAAACTTGACAAAATAAAGGAGTTCTCAGTTTTTTCTCTATGGTTTGTTTCCTCTTCAAGTAGCCCTAGGCACAGACTGTGGAAAAGCACTTTCATTGAAAGGGGTTGCCAAGCTTCTAAGAAATTACGAGTTTCCGAAATACCAGCAAATATTTTTTCACCCAATCTTGATGATACATGGTGGAAATGATCAGTAAACAAATCCCACTTGGCTCACCAAATTTTGTTCTTCTAGGTTGAAGCGTTCGTCTACAGTAGCAGTTTTTATATTTAGGTTTCCCTCTGTTCTCTCCTGTATAGATAGATGAATTTGGAACTCTAAATCCAACATGGTTTGTAGTAGCTCTTTGAAACTTGACAAAATAAAGGAGTTCTCAGTTTTGTCTCTATGGTTTGTTTCCTCTTCAAGTAGCCCTAGGCACAGACTGTGGAAAAGCACTTTCATTGAGAGGGGTTGCCAAGCTTCTAAGAAATTACGAGTTTCCGAAATACCAGCAAATATTTTTTAACCCAATCTTGATGATACTTGGTGGTAATGATCAGTAAACAAATCCCACTTTGCTCACCATATTTTGTTCTGCTAGGTTGAAGCATTCGTCTACAGTAGCAGTTTTTATATATAGGTTTCATTCTGTTCTCTCCTATTTAGATAGATGAATTTGGAACTCTAAATCCAACATGGTTTTTTTAGCTCTTTGAAACTTGACAAAATAAAGGAGTTCTCAGTTTTGTATCTATGGTTTGTTTTCTCTTCAAGTAGCCCTAGGCACAGACTGTGGAAAAGCACTTTCATTGAGAGGGGTTGCCAAGCGTCTAAGAAATAACGAGTTTCCGAAATACCAGCAAATATTTTTTCAGCCAATCTTGATGATACCTGTTGCTGATGATCAGTACCCAAATCCCACTTGGCTCACCAAATTCTGTTCTTCTAGGTTGAAGCGTTCATCTACAGTAGCAGTTTTTATATTTAGGTTTCCCTCTGTTCTCTCCTATATAGATAGATGAATTTGGAACTCTAAATCCAACATGGTTTGTATTAGCTCTTTGAAACTTGAAAAAATAAAGGAGTTCTCAGTTTTGTCTCTAAGGTTTGTTTCCTTTTCAAGTAGCCCTAGGCACAGACTGTGGAAAAGCACTTTCATTGAGAGGGGTTGCCAAGCTTCTAAGAAATTACGAGGTTTCCGAAATACCAGCAAATATTTTTTCACCCAATCTTGAAGATACATGGTGGTAATGATAAGTACACAAATCCCACTTGGATCACCAAATTTGTTCTTCTAGGTTGAAGCGTTCGTCTACAGTAGCAGTTTTTATATTTAGGTTTCCCTCTGTTCTCTCCTGTATAGATAGATGAATTTGGAACTCTAAATCCAACATGGTTTTTAGTAGCTCTTTGAAAATTGACAAAATAAAGGAGTTCTCACTTTTGTCTCTACGGATTGTTTCCTCTTCAAGTAGCCCTAGGCACACACAGTGGAAAAGCAGTTTCATTGAGAGGGGTTGCCAAGCTTCTAAGAAATAACGATTTTCCGAAATACCAGCAAATATTTTTTCACCCAATCTTGATGATACTTGGTCGTAATGATAGTACACAAATCCCACTTGGCTCACCAAATTTTGTTCTTCTAGGTTGAAGCGTTCGTCTACAGTAGCGGTTTTTATATTTAGGTATCCCTCTGTTCTCTCCTATATACATAGATGAATTTGGAACTCTAAATCCAACATGGATTGTAGTAGCTCTTTGAAACTTGACAAAATAAAGGAGTTCTCAGTTTTGTCTCTATGGTTTGTTTCCTCTTCAAGTAGCCCTAGGCACAGACTGTGGAAAAGCACTTTCATTGAGAAGGTTTGCCAAGCTTCTAAGAAATTACGAGTTTCCGAAATACCAGCAAATATTTTTTCAACCAATCTTGATGATACTTGGTGGTAATGATCAGTACACAAATCCCACTTTGCTCACCAAATTTTGTTCTTCTAGGTTGAAGCATTCGTCTACAGTAGCCGTTTTTATATATAGGTTTCATTCTGTTCTCTTCTATTTAGATAGATGAATTTGGAACTCTAAATCCAACATGGTTTTTAGTAGCTCTTTGAAACTTGACAAAATAACGGAGTTCTCAGTTTTGTCTCTATGGTTTGTTTCCTCTTCAAGTTGCCCTAGGCACAGACTGTGGAAAAGCACTTTCATTGAGAGGGGTTGCCAAGCTTCTAAGAAATAACGAGTTTCCGAAATACCAGCAAATATTTTTTCAGCCAATCTTGATGATACCTGTTGCTGATGATCAGTACACAAATCCCACTTGGCTCACCCAATTCTGTTCTTCTAGGTTGAAGCGTTCGTCTACAGTAGCAGTTTTTATATTTAGGTTTCCCTCTCTTCTCTCCTATAGATAGATGAATTTGGAACTCTAAATCCAACATGGTTTGTAGTAGCTCTTTGACACTTGACAAAATAAAGGAGTTCTCAGTTTTGTCTCTATGGTTTGTTTCCTCTTCAAGTAGCAATAGGCACAGACTGTGGAAAAGCAGTTTCATTGAAAGGGGTTGCCAAACTTCTAAGAAATTACGAGTTTCCGAAATACCAGCAAATATTTCTTCACCCAATCTTGATGATACATGGTGGTAATGATCAGTACACAAATCCCACTTGGCTCACCAAATTTTGTTCTTCTAGGTTGAAGCGTTCGTCTACAGTAGCAGTTTTTATATTTAGGTTTCCCTCTGTTCTCTCCTGTATAGATAGATGAATTTGGAACTCTAAATCCAACATGGTTTGTAGTAGCTCTTTGAAACTTGACAAAATAAAGGAGTTCTCAGTTTTGTCTCTATGGTTTGTTTCCTCTTCAAGTAGCCCTAGGCACAGACTGTGGAAAGCACTTTAATTGAGAGGGGTGGCCAAGCTTCTACGAAATAACGAGTTACCGAAATA
Source organism: Callospermophilus lateralis (assembly GCF_048772815.1). Classification (NCBI taxonomy): domain Eukaryota; kingdom Metazoa; phylum Chordata; class Mammalia; order Rodentia; family Sciuridae; genus Callospermophilus; species Callospermophilus lateralis. The sequence goes on along the minus strand of NW_027518158.1, from coordinate 18,256 downwards.
CCAGCAAATATTTTTTCACCCAATCTTGATGATACTTGGTGGTAATGATCAGTACACAAATCCCACGTGGCTCAGAAATTTTGTTCTTCTAGGTTGAAGCGTTCGTCTACAGTAGCAGTTTATATAAATAGGTTTATTTCTGTTCTCTCCTATTTAGATAGATGAATTTGAAACTCTAAATCCAACATGGTGTTTTTAGCTCTTTGAAACTTGACAAAATAAAGGATTTCTCAGTTTTGTCTCTATGGTTTGTTTCCTCTTCAACTAGCCCTAGGCACAGACTGTGGAAAAGCACTTTCATTGAGAGGGGTTGCCAAGCGTCTAAGAAATAACGAGTTTCCGAAATGCCAGCAAATATTTTTTCAGCCAATCTTGATGATACCTGTTGCTGATGATCAGTACACAAATCCCACTTGGCTCACCAAATTCTGTTCTTCTAGGTTGAAGCGTTCGTCTACAGTAGCAGTTTTTATATTTAGGTTTCCCTCTGTTCTCTCCTATATAGATAGATGAATTTGAACTCTAAATCCAACATGGTTTTTAGTAGCTCTTTGAAACTTGAAAAAATAAAGGAGTTCTCAGTTTTTTCTCTATGGTTTGTTTCCTCTTCAAGTAGCCCTAGGCATAGACTGTGGAAAAGAACTTTCATTGAGAGGGTTTGCCAAGCTTCTAAGAAATAAAGAATCCAAAATACCCGCAAATATTTTTTCACCCAATCTTGATGATAATTGGTGGTAATGATGAGTACACAAATCCCACTTGGCTCACCAAATTTTGTTCTTCTAGGTTGAAGCGTTCGTCTAGAGTAGCAGTTTTTATATTTAGGTTTCACTCTGTTCTCTCCTATATAGATAGATGAATTTGGAACTCTAAATACAACATGGTTTGTAGTAGCTCTTTGAAACTTGACAAAATAAAGGAGTTCTCAGTTTTGTCTCTATGGTTTGTTTCCTCTTCAAGTAGCCCTAGGCATAGACTGTGGAAAAGAACTTTCATGAGAGGGGTTGCCAAGCTTCTAAGAAATAACGAGTTTCCGAAATACCAGCAAATATTTTTTCAGCCAATCTTGATGATACCTGTTGCTGATGATCAGTACAGAAATCCCACTTGGCTCACCAAATTCTGTTCTTCTAGGTTCAAGCGTTCGTCTACAGTAGCAGTTTTTATATTTAGGTTTCCCTCTGTTCTCTCCTATATAGATAGATGAATTTGGAACCTAAATCCAACATGGTTTGTAGTAGCTCTTTGAAACTTGACAAAATAAAGGAGTTCTCAGTTTTGTCTCTATGGTTTGTTTCCTCTTCAAGTAGCCCTAGGCACAGACTGTGGAAAAGCACTTTCATTGAGAGGGGTTGCCAAGCTTCTAAGAAATTACGAGTTTCCGAAATACCAGCAAATATTTTTTCACCCAATCTTGATGATACATGCTGGTAATGATCAGTACACAAATCCCACTTGGCTCACCAAATTTTGTTCTTCTAGGTTGAAGCGTTCGTCTACAGTAGCAGTTTTTATATTTAGGTTTCCCTCTGTTCTCTCCTGTATAGATAGATGAATTTGGAACTCTAAATCCAACATGGTTTTTAGTAGCTCTTTGAAAATTGACAAAATAGAGGAGTTCTCAGTTTTGTCTCTACGGATTGTTTCCTCTTAAAGTAGCCCTAGGCACACACAGTGGAAAAGCAGTTTCATTGAGAGGGGTTGCCAAGCTTCTAAGAAATAACGAGTTTCCGAAATACCAGCAAATATTTTTTCACCCAAACTTCATGATACTTGGTCGTAATGATCAGTACACAAATCCCACTTGGCTCACCAAATTTTGTTCTTCTAGGTTGAAGCGTTCGTCTACAGTAGCGGTTTTTATATTTAGGTATCCCTCTGTTCTCTCCTATATACATAGATGAATTTGGAACTCTAAATCCAACATGGATTGTAGTAGCTCTTTGAAACTTGACAAAATAAAGGAGTTCTCAGTTTTGTCTCTATGGATTGTTTCCTCTTCAAGTAGGCTTAGGCACAGACTGTGGAAAGGCCCTTTCATTGAGAGGGATTGCCAAGCTTCTAAGAAATTACGAGTTTCCGAAATACCAGCAAATATTTTTTCACCCTATCTTGATGATACTTGGTGGTAATGATCAGTACACAAATCCCACTTTGCTCACCAAATTTTGTTCTTCTAGGTTGAAGCATTCTTCTACAGTAGCAGTTTTTATACATAGGTTTCATTCTGTTCTCTCCTATTTAGATAGATGAATTTGGAACTCTAAATCCAACATGGTTTGTAGTAGCTCTTTGAAACTTGACAAAATAAAGGAGTTCTCAGTTTTGTCTCTATGGTTTCTTTCCTCTTCAAGTAGCCCTAGGCACAGACTGTGGAAAAGCACTTTCATTGAGAGGGGTTGCCAAGCTTCTAAGAAATTACGAGTTTCCGAAATACAAGCAAATATTTTTTCACCCAATCTTTATGATACATGGTGGTAATGATCAGTACACAAATCCCACTTGGCTCACCAAATTTTGTTCTTCTAGGTTGAAGCGTTCGTCTACAGTAGCAGTTTTTATATTTAGGTTTCCCTCTGTTCTCCCCTGTATAGATAGATGAATTTGGAACTCTAAATCCAACATGGTTTGTAGTAGCTCTTTGAAAATTGACAAAATAAAGGAGTTCTCAGTTTTGTCTCTATGGATTGTTTCCTCTTCAAGTAGCCCTAGGCAGAGACTGTGGAAAAGCACTTTCATTGAGAGGGGTTGCCAAGCTTCTAAGAAATTACGAGTTTCCGAAATACCAGCAAATATTTTTTCACCCTATCTTGATGATACTTGGTGGTAATGATCAGTACAGAAATCCCACTTTGCTCACCAAATTTTGTTCTTCTAGGTTGAAGCATTCTTCTACAGTAGCAGTTTTTATACATAGGTTTCATTCTGTTCTCTCCTATTTAGATAGATGAATTTGGAACTCTAAATCCAACATGGTTTTTAGTAGCTCTTTGAAACTTGACAAAATAAGGAGTTCTCAGTTTTATCTCTATGGTTTGTTTCCTCTTCAAGTAGCCCAAGGCACAGACTGTGGAAAAGCACTTTCATTGAGAGGGGATGCCAAGCTTCTAAGAAATAACAAGTTTCCGAAATACCAGCAAATATGTTTTTCAGCCAATCTTGATGATACCTGTTGCTGTTGATCAGTACACAAATCCCACTTGGCTCACCAAATTCTGTTCTTCTAGGTTGAAGCGTTCGTCTACAGTCGCAGTTTTTATATTTAGGTTTCCCTCTGTTCTCTCCTATATGCATAGATGAATTTGGAACTCTAAATCCAACATGGTTTGTAGTAGCTCTTTGAAACTTGACAAAATAAAGGAGTTCTCAGTTTTGTCTCTATGGTTTCTTTCCTCTTCAAGTAGCCCTGGGCACAGACTGTGGAAAAGCACTTTCATTGAGAGGGGTTGACAAGCTTCTAAGAAATTACGAGTTTCCGAAATACAAGCAAATATTTTTTCACCCAATCTTGATGATACATTTTGGTAATGATCAGTACACAAATCCCACTTGGCTCACCAAATTTTGTTCTTCTAGGTTGAAGCGTTCGTCTACAGTAGCAGTTTTTATATTTAGGTTTCCCTCTGTTCTCCCCTGTATAGATAGATGAATTTGGAACTCTAAATCCAACATGGTTTGTAGTAGCTCTTTGAAAATTGACAAAATAAAGGAGTTCTCAGTTTTGTCTCTATTGATTGTTTCCGCTTCAAGTAGCCCTAGGCAAAGACTGTGGAAAAGCACTTTCATTGAGAGGGGTTGCCAAGCTTCTAAGAAATTACGAGTTTCCGAAATACCAGCAAATATTTTTTCACCCAATCGTGATGATACTTCGTGGTAATGATCAGTACACAAATCCCACTTTTCTCACCAAATTTTGTTTTTCTAGGTTGAAGCGTTCGTCTACAGTAGCAGTTTTTATATTTAGGTTTCCCTCTGTTCTCTCCTATATAGATAGATAAATTTGGAACTCTAAATCCAACATGGTTTGTAGTAGCTCTTTGAAACTTGACAAAATAAAGGAGTTCTCAGTTTTGTCTCTATGGTTTGTTTCCTCTTAAAGTAGCCCTAGGCACAGACTGTGGAAAGCACTTTCATTGAGATGGTTTACCAAGCTTCTAAGAAATAACGAGATTCCCAAATACCAGCAAATATTTTTTCACCCAATCTTGATGATACTTGGTGGTAATGATCAGTACACAAATCCCACGTGGCTCACCAAATTTTGTTCTTCTAGGTTGAAGCGTTCGTCTACAGTAGCAGTTTTTATATTTAGGTTTCCCTCTGTTCTCTCCTATATACATAGATGAATTTGGAACTCTAAATCCAACGTGGTTGGTAGTAGCTCTTTGAAACTTGACAAAATAAAGGAGTTCTCACGTTTGTCTCTATGGTTTGTTTCCTCTTCAAGTAGCCCTAGGCATAGACTGTGGAAAAGAACTTTCATGAGAGGGGTTGCCAAGCTTCTAAGAAATAACGAGTTTCCGAAATACCAGCAAATATTTTTTCAGCCAATCTTGATGATACCTGTTGCTGATGATCAGTACAGAAATCCCACTTGGCTCACCAAATTCTGTTCTTCTAGGTTCAAGCGTTCGTCTACAGTAGCAGTTTTTATATTTAGGTTTCCCTCTGTTCTCTCCTATATAGATAGATGAATTTGGAACACTAAATCCAACATGGTTTGTAGTAGCTCTTTGAAACTTGACAAAATAAAGGAGTTCTCAGTTTTGTCTCTATGGTTTGTTTCCTCTTCAAGTAGCCCTAGGCACAGACTGTGGAAAAGCACTTTCATTGAGAGGGGTTGCCAAGCTTCTAAGAAATTACGAGTTTCCGAAATACCAGCAAATATTTTTTCACCCAATCTTGATGATACTTGGTGGTAATGATCAGTACACAAATCCCACTTTGCTCACCAAATTTTGTTCTTCTAGGTTGAAGCATTCGTCTACAGTAGCAGTTTTTATATATAGGTTTCATTCTGTTCTCTCCTATTTAGATAGATGAATTTGGAACTCTAAATCCAACATGGTTTTTAGTAGCTCTTTGAAACTTGACAAAATAAAGGATTTCTCAGTTTTGTCTCTATGGTTTGTTTCCTCTTCAAGTAGCCCTAGGCACAGACTGTGGAAAAGCACTTTCATTGAGAGGGGTTGCCAAGCTTCTAAGAAATAACGAGTTTCCGAAATACCAGCAAATATTTTTTCAGCCAATCTTGATGATACCTGTTGCTGATGATCAGTACACAAATCCCACTTGGCTCACCAAATTCTGTTCTTCTAGGTTGAAGCGTTCGTCTACAGTAGCTGTTTTTATATGTAGGTTTCCCTCTGTTCTCTCCTACAGATAGATGAATTTGGAACTCTAAATCCAACATGGTTTGTAGTAGCTCTTTGAAACTTGACAAAATAAAGGAGTTCTCAGTTTTGTCTCTATGGTTTGTTTCCTCTTCAAGTAGCCCTAGGCACAGACTGTGGAAAAGCACTTTCATTGAAAGGGGTTGCCAAGCTTCTAAGAAATTACGAGTTTCCGAAATACCAGCAAATATTTTTTCACCCAATCTTGATGATACATGGTGGTAATGATCAGTACACAAATCCCACTTGGCTCACCAAATTTTGTTCTTCTAGGTTGAAGCGTTCGTCTACAGTAGCAGTTTTTATATTAAGGTTTCCCTCTGTTCTCTCCTGTATAGATAGATGAATTTGGAACTCTAAATCCAACATGGTTTGTAGTAGCTCTTTGAAACTTGACAAAATAAAGGAGTTCTCAGTTTTGTCTCTACGGATTGTTTCCTCTTCAAGTAGCCCTATGCACAGACTGTGGAAAAGCACTTTCATTGAGAGGGGTTGCCAAGCTTCTAAGAAATTACGAGTTTCCAAATACCAGCAAATATTTTTTCACCCAATCTTGATGATACTTGGTGGTAATGATCAGTACACAAATCCCACTTGGCTCACCAAATTTTGTTCTTCTAGGTTGAAGCGTTCGTCTACAGTAGCAGTTTTTATATTTAGGTTTCCCTCTGTTCTCTCCTATATACATAGATGAATTTGGAACTCTAAATCCAACATGGTTGGTAGTAGCTCTTTGAAACTTGACAAAATAAAGGAGTTCTCAGTTTTGTCTCTATGGTTTGTTTCCTCTTCAAGTAGCCCTAGGCACAGACTGTGGAAAAGCAATTTCATTGAGAGGGGTTGCCAAGCTTCTAAGAAATTACGAGTTTCCGAAATACCAGCAAATATTTTTTCACCCAATCTTGATGATACTAGGTGGTAATGATCAGTAAACAAATCCCACTTTGCTCACCAAATTTTGTTCTGCTAGGTTGAAGCATTCGTCTACAGTAGCAGTTTTTATAAATAGGTTTCATTCTGTTCTCTCCTATTTAGATAGATGAATTTGGAACTCTAAATCCAACATGGTTTTTTTAGCTCTTTGAAACTTGACAAAATAAAGGAGTTCTCAGTTTTGTCTCTATGGTTTGTTTCCTCTTCAAGTAGCCCTAGGCACAGACTGTGGAAAAGCACTTTCATTGAGAGGGGTTGCCAAGCGTCTAAGAAATAACGAGTTTCCGAAATACCAGCAAATATTTTTTCAGCCAATCTTGATGATACCTGTTGCTGATGATCAGTACACAAATCCCACTTGGCTCACCAAATTCTGTTCTTCTAGGTTGAAGCGTTCGTCTACAGTAGCAGTTTTTATATTTAGGTTTCCCTCTGTTCTCTCCTATATAGATAGATGAATTTGGAACTCTAAATCCAACATGGTTTGTAGTAGCTCTTTGAAACTTGAAAAAATAAAGGAGTTCTCAGTTTTGTCTCTAAGGTTTGTTTCCTTTTCAAGTAGCCCTAGGCACAGACTGTGGAAAAGCACTTTCATTGAGAGGGGTTGCCAAGCTTCTAAGAAATAAAGAATCCGAAATACCCGCAAATATTTTTTCACCCAATCTTGATGATAATTGGTGGTAATGATGAGTACACAAATCCCACTTGGCTCACCAAATTTTGTTCTTCTAGGTTGAAGCGTTCGTCTACAGTAGCAGTTTTTATATTTAGGTTTCACTCTGTTCTCTCCTATATAGATAGATGAATTTGGAACTCTAAATACAACATGGTTTGTAGTAGCTCTTTGAAACTTGACAAAATAAAGGAGTTCTCAGTTTTGTCTCTATGGTTTGTTTCCTCTTCAAGTAGCCCTAGGCATAGACTGTGGAAAAGAACTTTCATTGAGAGGGGTTGCCAAGCTTCTAAGAAATAACGAGTTTCCGAAATACCAGCAAATATTTTTTCAGCCAATCTTGATGATACCTGTTGCTGATGATCAGTACAGAAATCCCACTTGGCTCACCAAATTCTGTTCTTCTAGGTTCAAGCGTTCGTCTACAGTAGCAGTTTTTATATTTAGGTTTCCCTCTGTTCTCTCCTATATAGATAGATGAATTTGGAACTCTAAATCCAACATGGTTTGTAGTAGCTCTTTGAAACTTGACAAAATAAAGGAGTTCTCAGTTTTGTCTCTATGGTTTCTTTCCTCTTCAAGTAGCCCTAGGCACAGACTGTGGAAAAGCACTTTCATTGAGAGGGGTTGCCAAGCTTCTAAGAAATTACGAGTTTGCGAAATACCAGCAAATATTTTTTCACCCAATCTTGATGATACATGGTGGTAATGATCAGTACACAAATCCCACTTGGCTCACCAAATTTTGTTCTTCTAGGTTGAAGCGTTCGTCTACAGTAGCAGTTTTTATATTTAGGTTTCCCTCTGTTCTCCCCTGTATAGATAGATGAATTTGGAACTCTAAATCCAACATGGTTTGTAGTAGCTCTTTGAAAATTGACAAAATAAAGGAGTTCTCAGTTTTGTCTCTATGGATTGTTTCCTCTTCAAGTAGCCCTAGGCAGAGACTGTGGAAAAGCACTTTCATTGAGAGGGGTTTCCAAGCTTCTAAGAAATTACGAGTTTCCGATTTACCAGCAAATATTTTTTCACCCAATCTTGATGATACTTGGTGGTAATGATCAGTACACAAATCCCACTTTGCTCACCAAATTTTGTTCTTCTAGGTTGAAGCGTTCGTCTACAGTAGCAGTCTTTATATTTAGGTTTCCCTCTGTTCTCTCCTATATAGATGGATAAATTTGGAACTCTAAATCCAACATAGTTTGTAGTAGCTCTTTGAAACTTGACAAAATAAAGGAGTTCTCAGTTTTGTCTCTATGGTTTGTTTCCTCTTAAAGTAGCCCTAGGCTCAGACTGTGGAAAGAACTTTCATTGAGATGGGTTGCCAAGCTTCTAAGAAATAACGAGATTCCCAAATACCAGCAAATATTTTTTCACCCAATCTTGATGATAATTGGTGGTAATGATGAGTACACAAATCCCACGTGGCTCACCAAATTTTGTTCTTCTAGGTTGAAGCGTTCGTCTACAGTAGCAGTTTTTATATTTAGGTTTCACTCTGTTCTCTCCTATATAGATAGATGAATTTGGAACTCTAAATACAACATGGTTTGTAGTAGCTCTTTGAAACTTTACAAAATAAAGGAGTTCTCAGTTTTGTCTCTACGGATTGTTTCCTCTTCAAGTAGCCCTAGGCACAGATTGTGGAAAAGCACTTTCATTGAGAGGGTTGCCAAGCTTCTAAGAAATAACGAGTTTCCGAAATACCAGCCAATATTTTTTCAGCCAATCTTGATGATACCTGTTGCTGATGATCAGTACACAAATCCCACTTGGCTCACCAAATTCTGTTCTTCTAGGTTGAAGCGTTCGTCTACAGTAGCAGTTTTTATATTTAGGTTACCCTCTGATCTCTCCTATATAGATAGATGAATTTGGAACTCTAAATCCAACATGGTTGGTAGTATCTTTTTGAAACTTGACAAAATGAAGGAGTTCTCAGTTTTTTCTCTATGGTTTGTTTCCTCTTCAAGTAGCCCTAGGCACAGACTGTGGAAAAGCACTTTCATTGAGAGGGGTTGCCAAGCTTCTAAGAAATTACGAGTTTCCGAAATACCAGCAAATATTTTTTCACCCAAACTTGATGATACATGGTGGTAATGATCAGTAAACAAATCCCACTTGGCTCACCAAATTTTGTTCTTCTAGGTTGAAGCGTTCGTCTACAGTAGCAGTTTTTATATTTAGGTTTCCCTCTGTTCTCTCCTGTATAGATAGATGAATTTGGAACTCTAAATCCAACATTGTTTGTAGTAGCTCTTTGAAAATTGACAAAATAAAGGAGTTCTCAGTTTTGTCTCTATGGATTGTTTCCTCTTCAAGTAGCCCTAGGCACACACAGTGGAAAAGCACTTTTATTGAGAGGGGTTGCCAAGCTTCTAAGAAATAACGAGTTTCCGAATACCAGCAAATATTTTTTCACCCAATCTTGATGATACTTGGTGGTAATTATCAGTAAACAAATCCCACTTGGCTCACCAAATTTTGTTCTTCTAGGTTGAAGCGTTCGTCTACAGTAGCGGTTTTTATATTTAGGTATCCCTCTGTTCTCTCCTATATAGATAGATGAATTTGGAGCTCTAAATCCAACATGGTTGGTAGTAGCTCTTTGATACTTGACAAAATAAAGGAGTTCTCAGTTTTGTCTCTATGGTTTGTTTCCTATTCAAGTAGCCCTAGGCACAGACTGTGGAAAACACTTTCATTGAGATGGGTTTCCAAGCTTCTAAGAAATAACGAGATTCCCAAATACCAGCAAATATTTTTTCACCCAATCTTGATGATAGTTGGTGGTAATGATCAGTACACTAATCCCACTAGGCTCACCAAATTTTGTTCTTCTAGGTTGAAGCGTTCGTCTACAGTAGCAGTTTTTATATTTAGGTTTCCCTCTGTTCTCTCCTCTATAGATAGATGAATTTGGAACTCTAAATCCAACATGGATTGTAGTCGCTCTTTGAAAATTGACAAAATAAAGGAGTTCTCAGTTTTGTCTCTATGGTTTGTTTCCTTTTCAAGTAGCCCTAGGCACAGACTGTGGAAAAGCACTTTCATTGAGAGGGGTTGCCAAGCTTCTAAGAAATAAGGACTCCGAAATACCCGCAAATATTTTTTCACGCAATCTTGATGATAATTGGTGGTAATGATGAGTACACAAATCCCACTTGGCTCACCAATTTTGTTCTTCTAGGTTGAAGCGTTCGTCTACAGTAGCAGTTTTTATATTTAGGTTTCCCTCTGTTCTCTCCTATATAGATAGATGAATTTGGAACTCTAAATCCAACATGGTTTGTAGTAGCTCTTTGAAACTTGACAAAATAAAGGAGTTCTCAGTTTTGTCTCTATGGTTTCTTTCCTCTTCAAGTAGCCCTGGGCACAGACTGTGGAAAAGCACTTTCATTGAGAGGGTTGACAAGCTTCTAAGAAATTACGAGTTTCCGAAATACAAGCAAATATTTTTTCACCCAATCTTGATGATACATGGTGGTAATGATCAGTACACAAATCCCACTTGGCTCACCAAATTTTGTTCTTCTAGGTTGAAGCGTTCGTCTACAGTAGCAGTTTTTATATTTAGGTTTCTCTCTGTTCTCTCCTTTATAGATAGATGAATTTGGAACTCTAAATCCAACATGGTTTGTAGTAGCTCTTTGAAAATTGACAAAATAAAGGAGTTCTCAGTTTTGTCTCTATGGATTGTTTCCTCTTCAAGTAGCCCTAGGCACACACAGTGGAAAAGCACTTTTATTGAGAGGGGTTGCCAAGCTTCTAAGAAATAACGAGTTTCCGAAATACCAGCAAATATTTTTTCACCCAATCTTGATGATACTTGGTGGTAATGATCAGTGCACAAATCCCACTTGGCTCACCAAATTTTGTTCTTCTAGGTTGAAGCGTTCGTCTACAGTAGCGGTTTTTTATATTTAGGTATCCCTCTGTTCTCTCCTATATAGATAGATGAATTTGGAACTCTAAATCCAACATGGTTGGTAGTAGCTCTTTGAAACTTGGCAAAATAAAGGAGTTCTCAGTTTTGTCTCTATGGTTTGTTTCCTCTTCAAGTAGCCCTAGGCACAGACTGTGGAAAAGCACTTTCATTGAGAGGGGGTTGCCAAGCTTCTAAGAAATTACGAGTTTCCGAAATACCAGCAAATATTTTTTCACCCAATCTTGATGATACTAGGTGGTAATGATCAGTAAACAAATCCCACTTTGCTCACCAAATTTTGTTCTGCTAGGTTGAAGCATTCGTCTACAGTAGCAGTTTTTATAAATAGGTTTCATTCTGTTCTCTCCTATTTAGATAGATGAATTTGGAACTCTAAATCCAACATGGTTTTTTTAACACTTTGAAACTTGACAAAATAAAGGAGTTCTCAGTTTTGTCTCTATGGTTTGTTTCCTCTTCAAGTAGCCCTAGGCACAGACTGTGGAAAAGCACTTTCATTGAGAGGGGTTGCCAAGCTTCTAAGAAATTACGAGGTTTGCGAAATACCAGCAAATATTTTTTCACCCAATCTTGATGATACATGGTGGTAATGATCAGTACACAAATCCCACTTGGCTCACCAAATTTTGTTCTTCTAGGTTGAAGCGTTCGTCTACAGTAGCAGTTTTTATATTTAGGTTTCCCTCTGTTCTCTCCTGTATAGATGGATGAATTTGGAACTCTAAATCCAACATGGTTTGTAGTAGATCTTTGAAAATTGACAAAATAAAGGAGTTCTCAGGTTTGTCTCTATGGATTGTTTCCTCTTCAAGTGGCCCTAGGCACACACAGTGGAAAAGCACTTTTATTGAGAGGGGTTGCCAAGCTTCTAAGAAATTACGAGTTTCCGAATACCAGCAAATATTTTTTCACCCAATCTTGATGATACTTGGTGGTAATGATCAGTACACAAATCCCACTTGGCTCACCAAATTTTGTTCTTCTAGGTTGAAGCGTTCGTCTACAGTAGCGGTTTTTATATTTAGGTATCCCTCTGTTCTCTCCTATATAGATAGATGAATTTGGAACTCTAAATCCAACATGGTTGGTAGTAGCTCTTTGAAACTTGACAAAATAAAGGAGTTCTCAGTTTTGTCTCTATGGTTTGTTTCCTCTTCAAGTAGCCCTAGGCACAGACTGTGGAAAACACTTTCATTGAGATGGGTTGCCAAGCTTCTAAGAAATAACGAGATTCCCAAATACCAGCAAATATTTTTTGACCCAATCTTGATGATAGTTGGTGGTAATGATCAGTACACTAATCCCACTAGGCTCACCAAATTTTGTTCTTCTAGGTTGAAGCGTTCGTCTACAGTAGCAGTTTTTATATTTAGGTTTCCCTCTGTTCTCTCCTCTATAGATAGATGAATTTGGAACTCTAAATCCAACATGGATTGTAGTCACTCTTTGAAAATTGACAAAATAAAGGAGTTCTCAGTTTTGTCTCTATGGTTTGTTTCCTTTTCAAGTAGCCCTAGGCACAGACTGTGGAAAAGCACTTTCATTGAGAGGGGTTGCCAAGCTTCTAAAAAATAAAGACTCCGAAATACCCGCAAATATTTTTCACCCAATTTTGATGATAATTGGTGGTAATGATGAGTACACAAATCCCACTTGGCTCACCAAATTTTGTTCTTCTAGGTTGAAGCGTTCGTCTACAGTAGCAGTTTTTATATTTAGGTTTCACTCTGTTCTCTCCTATATAGATAGATGAATTTGGAACTCTAAATACAACATGGTTTGTAGTAGCTCTTTGAAACTTGACAAAATAAAGGAGTTCTCAGTTTTGTCTCTATGGTTTGTTTCCTCTTCAAGTAGCCCTAGGCACAGACTGTGGAAAAGTACTTTCATTGAGAGGGGTTGCCAAGCTTCTAAGAAATAACGAGTTTCCGAAATACCAGCAAATATTTTTTCAGCCAATCTTGATGATACCTGTTGCTGATGATCAGTACACAAATCCCACTTGGCTCACGAAATTCTGTTCTTCTAGGTTGAAGCGCTCGTCTACAGTAGCAGTTTTTATATTTAGGTTTCCCTCTGTTCTCTCCTATATAGATAGATGAATTTGGAACTCTAAATCCAACATGGTTTGTAGTAGCTCTTTGAAACTTGACAAAATGAAGGAGTTCTCAGTTTTTTTCTATGGTTTGTTTCCTCTTCAAGTAGCCCTAGGCACAGACTGTGGAAAAGCACTTTCATTGAGAGGGGTTGCCAAGCTTCTAAGAAATTACGAGTTTCCGAAATACCAGCAAATATTTTTCACCCAAACTTGATGATACATGGTGGTAATGATCAGTACACAAATCCCACTTGGCTCACCAAATTTTGTTCTTCTAGGTTGAAGCGTTCGTCTACAGTAGCAGTTTTTATATTTAGGTTTCTCTCTGTTCTCTCCTGTATAGATAGATGAATTTGGAACTCTAAATCCAACATGGTTTGTAGTAGCTCTTTGAAAATTGACAAAATAAAGGAGTTCTCAGTTTTGTCTCTATGGATTGTTTCCTCTTCAAGTAGCCCTAGGCACACACAGTGGAAAAGCACTTTTATTGAGAGGGGTTGCCAAGCTTCTAAGAAATAACGAGTTTCCGAAATACCAGCAAATATTTTTCACCCAATCTTGATGATACTTGGTGGTAATGATCAGTACACAAATCCCACTTGGCTCACCAAATTTTGTTCTTCTAGGTTGAAGCGTTCGTCTACAGTAGCGGTTTTTATATTTAGGTATCCCTCTGTTCTCTCCTATATAGATAGATGAATTTGGAACTCTAAATCCAACATGGTTGGTAGTAGCTCTTTGAAACTTGACAAAGTAAAGGAGTTCTCAGTTTTGTCTCTATGGTTTGTTTCCTCTTCAAGTAGCCCTAGGCACAGACTGTGGAAAAGCACTTTCATTGAGAGGGGTTGCCAAGCTTCTAAGAAATTATGAATTTCTGAAATACCAGCAAATATTTTTTCACCCAATCTTGATGATAGTTGGTGGTAATGATCAGTACACAAATCCCACTTGGCTCACCAAATTTTGTTCTTCTAGGTTGAAGCGTTCGTCTACAGTAGCGGTTTTTATATTTAGGTTTCCCTCTGTTCTCTCCTCTATAGATAGATGAATTTGGAACTCTAAATCCAACATGGTTTTTTTAGCACTTTGAAACTTGACAAAATAAAGGAGTTCTCAGTTTTGTCTCTATGGTTTGTTTCCTTTTCAAGTAGCCCTAGGCACAGACTGTGGAAAAGCACTTTCATTGAGAGGGGTTGCCAAGCTTCTAAGAAATAAGGACTCCGAAATACCCGCAAATATGTTTTCACGCAATCTTGATGATAATTGGTGGTAATGATGAGTACACAAATCCCACGTGGCTCACCAAATTTTGTTCTTCTAGGTTGAAGCGTTCGTCTACAGTAGCAGTTTTTATATTTAGGTTTCACTCTGTTCTCTCCTATATAGATAGATGAATTTGGAACTCTAAATACAACATGGTTTGTAGTAGGTCTTTGTAACTTGACAAAATAAAGGAGTTCTCAGTTTTGTCTCTATGGTTTGTTTCCTCTTCAAGTAGCCCTAGGCACAGACTGTGGAAAAGTACTTTCATTGAGAGGGTTGCCAAGCTTCTAAGAAATAACGAGTTTCCGAAATACCAGCAAATATTTTTTCAGCCAATCTTGATGATACCTGTTGCTGATGATCAGTACACAAATCCCACTTGGCTCACGAAATTCTGTTCTTCTAGGTTGAAGCGCTCGTCTACAGTAGCAGTTTTATATTTAGGTTTCCCTCTGTTCTCTCCTATTTAGATAGATGAATTTGGAACTCTAAATACAACATGGTTTGTAGTAGCTCTTTGAAACTTGATAAAATGAAGGAGTTCTCAGTTTTTTCTCTATGGTTTGTTTCCTCTTCAAGTAGCCCTAGGCACAGACTGTGGAAAGCACTTTCATTGAGAGGGGTTGCCAAGCTTCTAAGAAATTACGAGTTTCCGAATTACCAGCAAATATTTTTTCACCCAAACTTGATGATACATGGTGGTAATGATCAGTACACAAATCCCACTTGGCTCACCAAATTTTGTTCTTCTAGGTTGAAGCGTTCGTCTACAGTAGCAGTTTTTATATTTAGGTTTCCCTCTGTTCTCTCCTGTATAGATAGATGAATTTGGAACTCTAAATCCAACATGGTTTGTAGTAGCTCTTTGAAAATTGACAAAATAAAGGAGTTCTCAGTTTTGTCTCTATGGATTGTTTCCTCTTCAAGTAGCCCTAGGCACACACAGTGGAAAAGCACTTTTATTGAGAGGGGTTGCCAAGCTTCTAAGAAATAACGAGTTTCCGAAATACCAGCAAATATTTTTTCACCCAATCTTGATGAGACTTGGTGGTAATGATCAGTACACAAATCTCACTTGGCTCACCAAATTTTGTTCTTCTAGGTTGAAGCGTTCGTCTACAGTAGCGGTTTTTTATATTTAGGTTTCCCTCTGTTCTCTCCTATATAGATAGATGAATTTGGAACTCTAAATCCAACATGGTTGGTAGTAGCTCTTTGAAACTTGACAAAATAAAGGAGTTCTCAGTTTTGTCTCTATGGTTTGTTTCCTCTTCAAGTAGCCCTAGGCACAGACTGTGGAAAACACTTTAATTGAGATGGGTTGCCAAGCTTCTAAGAAATAACGAGATTCCCAAATACCAGCAAATATTTTTTCACCCAATCTTGATGATAGTTGGTGGTAATGATCAGTACACTAATCCCACTAGTCTCACCAAATTTTGTTCTTCTAGGTTGAAGCGTTCGTCTACAGTAGCAGTTTTTATATTTAGGTTTCCCTCTGTTCTCTCCTCTATAGATAGATGAATTTGGAACTCTAAATCCAACATGGATTGTAGTCGCTCTTTGAAAATTGACAGAATAAAGGAGTTCTCAGTTTTGTCTCTATGGTTTGTTTCCTCTTCAAGTAGCCCTAGGCACAGACTGTGGAAAAGCACTTTCATTGAGAGGGGTTGCCAAGCTTCTAAGAAATAACGAGTTTCCGAAATACCAGCAAATATTTTTTCAGCCAATCTTGATGATACCTGTTGCTGATGATCAGTACACAAATCCCACTTGGCTCACGAAATTCTGTTCTTCTAGGTTGAAGCGCTCGTCTACAGTAGCAGTTTTTATATTTAGGTTTCCCTCTGTTCTCTCCTATATAGATAGATGAATTTGGAACTCTAAATCCAACATGGTTTGTAGTAGCTCTTTGAAACTTGACAAAATGAAGGAGTTCTCAGTTTTTCTCTATGGTTTGTTTCCTCTTCAAGTAGCCCTAGGCACAAACTGTGGAAAAGCACTTACATTGAGAGGGGTTGCCAAGCTTCTAAGAAATTACGAGTTTCCGAAATACCAGCAAATATTTTTTCACCCAAACTTGATGATACATGGTGGTAATGATCAGTACACAAATCCCACTTGGCTCACCAAATTTTGTTCTTCTAGGTTGAAGCGTTCGTCTACAGTAGCAGTTTTTATATTTAGGTTTCTCTCTGTTCTCTCCTGTATAGATAGATGAATTTGGAACTCTAAATCCAACATGGTTTGTAGTAGCTCTTGGAAAATTGACAAAATAAAGGAGTTCTCAGTTTTGTCTCTATGGATTGTTTCCTCTTCAAGTAGCCCTAGGCACACACAGTGGAAAAGCACTTTTATTGAGAGGGGTTGCCAAGCTTCTAAGAAATAACGAGTTTCCGAAATACCAGCAAATATTTTTTCACCCAATCTTGATGATACTTGGTGGTAATGATCAGTACACAAATCCCACTTGGCTCACCAAATTTTGTTCTTCTAGGTTGAAGCGTTCGTCTACAGTAGCGGTTTTTATATTTAGGTATCCCTCTGTTCTCTCCTATATAGATAGATGAATTTGGAACTCTAAATCCAACATGGTTGGTAGTAGCTCTTTGAAACTTGACAAAATAAAGGAGTTCTCAGTTTTGTCTCTATGGTTTGTTTCCTCTTCAAGTAGCCCTAGGCACAGACTGTGGAAAAGCACTTTCATTGAGAGGGGTTGCCAAGCTTCTAAGAAATTATGAATTTCTGAAATACCAGCAAATATTTTTTCACCCAATCTTGATGATAGTTGGTGGTAAGGATCAGTACACAAATCCCACTTGGCTCACCAAATTTTGTTCTTCTAGGTTGAAGCGTTCGTCTACAGTAGCGGTTTTTATATTTAGGTTTCCCTCTGTTCTCTCCTCTATAGATAGATGAATTTGGAACTCTAAATCCAACATGGATTGTAGTCGCTCTTTGAAAATTGACAAAATAAAGGAGTTCTCAGTTTTGTCTCTATGGTTTGTTTCCTTTTCAAGTAGCCCTAGGCACAGACTGTGGAAAAGCACTTTCATTGAGAGGGGTTGCCAAGCTTCTAAGAAATAAGGACTCCGAAATACCCGCAAATATGTTTTCACGCAATCTTGATGATAATTGGTGGTAATGATGAGTACACAAATCCCACTTGGCTCACCAAATTTTGTTCTCCTAGGTTGAAGCGTTCGTCTACAGTAGCAGTTTTTATATTTAGGTTTCACTCTGTTCTCTCCTATATAGATAGATGAATTTGGAACTCTAAATACAACATGGTTTGTAGTAGGTCTTTGTAACT
Organism: Callospermophilus lateralis; assembly: GCF_048772815.1. Taxonomy (NCBI): domain Eukaryota; kingdom Metazoa; phylum Chordata; class Mammalia; order Rodentia; family Sciuridae; genus Callospermophilus; species Callospermophilus lateralis. Next base: position 631 of record NW_027518158.1, on the reverse strand, counting down.
TGACAAAATAAAGGAGTTCTCAGTTTTGTCTCTATGGTTTGTTTCCTCTTCAAGTAGCCCTAGGCACAGACTGTGGAAAAGTACTTTCATTGAGAGGGGTTGCCAAGCTTCTAAGAAATAACGAGTTTCCGAAATACCATCAAATATTTTTTCAGCCAATCTTGATGATACCTGTTGCTGATGATCAGTACACAAATCCCACTTGGCTCACGAAATTCTGTTCTTCTAGGTTGAAGCGCTCGTCTACAGTAGCAGTTTTTATATTTAGGTTTCCCTCTGTTCTCTCCTATTTAGATAGATGAATTTGGAACTCTAAATACAACATGGTTTGTAGTAGCTCTTTTGAAACTTGACAAAATGAAGGAGTTCTCAGTTTTTTCTCTATGGTTTGTTTCCTCTTCAAGTAGCCCTAGGCACAGACTGTGGAAAGCACTTTCATTGAGAGGGGTTGCCAAGCTTCTAAGAAATTACGAGTTTCCGAATTACCAGCAAATATTTTTTCACCCAAACTTGATGATACATGGTGGTAATGATCAGTACACAAATCCCACTTGGCTCACCAAATTTTGTTCTTCTAGGTTGAAGCGTTCGTCTACAGTAGCAGTTTTTATATTTAGGTTTCCCTCTGTTC
>NW_027518157.1:0-36375 GCF_048772815.1 Callospermophilus lateralis | reverse complement strand
AATTTTCAGGTTTCACTCTGTTTTCTCCTATATTGATACATGAATTTGGAACTCTAAATCAAGCACGATTTGTGTTAGCCCCATGAAACTTGACACAATAAAGTAGTTCTAAGTTCTATCTCTATGGTTTGTTTCCTCTTGAAGTTGCCTTAGGAGGGAGTGGTGAAACACACTTTCGTTTGAAAGAGGTTGCCAAGCTTCCAAAATACTACGAGTGTCCTGAAATCTCAGCATATGTTTTTTTACCCAATCTTGAATATCCTTGGTGGTAATGAGCAGTAAACCAATCCCACTTGGCTCAGCAAATTTCGTTCTTCTAGGTTGAAGCATTCGTTGGCAGTAAGAGGTTGAATTTTCAGGTTTCACTCTGTTTTCTCCTATATTGATAGATGAATTTGGAACTCCAAATCAAACAGGGTTTGTGCTAGCACCTTGAAACTTGACACAATAAAGTAGTTCTAAGTTCTATCTGTATGGTGTGTGTCCAATTGAAGTTTCCCTAGGAGGGAGTGGTGAAACACACTTTCGTTTGGAAGAGGTTGCCAAGCTTCCAAAATACTACGAGTGTCCTGAAATCTCAGCATATGTTTTTTCACCCAATCTTGAAGATACTTGGGGGTAATGAGCAGTACACCAATCCCACTTGACTCAGCAAATTTCGTTCTTCTAGGTTGAAGCATTCGTTTGCAATAAGAGTTTGAGTTTACAGGTTTCACTCTGTTTTCTCCTATATTGATACATGAATTTGGAACTCTAAATCAAGAACGGTTTGTGCTAGCCCCGTGAAACTTGACACAATAAAGTAGTTCTAAGTTCTATCTGTACGGTTTGTTTCCTCTTGAAGTTGCCCTAGGAGGGAGTGGTGAAGCACACTTTCATTTGAAAGGGGTTGCCAAGCTTCCAAAAAACTACGAGTGTCCTGAAATCTCAGCATATGTTTTTTCACCCAATCTTGAAGATACTTGGTGGTAATGAGGAGTACACCAATCCCACTTGGCTAAGAAAATTTCGTGCTTCTAGGTTGAAGCATTCGTTTTCAATAAAATTTTGAAATTTCGGGTTTCACGCTGTTTTCTCCTATATTTATACATGAATTTGGAACTCTAACTCAAACACGGTTTGTGCTAGCCCCTTGAAACTTGACACACTAAATTAGTTCTAAGTTCTATCTGTATGGTTTGTTTCCTCTTGAAGTTTCCCTAGGAGGGAGTGGTAAAACACACTTTCGTTTGAAAGAGGTTGCCAAGCTTCCAAAATACTATGAGTGTCCTGAAATCTCAGCATATGTTTTTTTACCCAATCTTGAATATCCTTGGTGGTAATGAGCAGTACACCAATCCCACTTGGCTCAGCAAATTTCGTTCTTCTAGGTTGAAGCATTCGTGTGCAATAAGAGTTTGAATTTTCAGGTTTCACTCTGTTTTCTCCTATATTGATAGATGAATTTGGAACTATAAATCAAGCACGGTTTATGCTAGCCATTTGAAACTTGACACAATAAAGTAGTTCTAAGTTCTATCTGTATGGTTTGTTTCCTCTTGAAGTTGCCTTAGGAGCTAGTGGTGAAACACACTTTCGTTTGAAAGTGGTTGCCAAGCTTCCAAAATACTATGAGTGTCCTGAAATCTCAGCCTATGTTTTTATACCCAATCTTGTAGATCCTTGGTGGTAATGAGCAGTACACCACGCCCACTTGGCTCAGCAAATTTCGTTCTTCTAGATTGAAGCATTCGTGTGCAATAAGAGTTTGAATTTTCAGGTTTCACTCTGTTTTCTCCTATATTGATAAATGAATTTGGAACTCTAAATCAAGAACGGTTTGTGCTAGCCCCTTGAAACTTGACACAATAAAGTAGTTCTAAGTTCTATCTGTACAGTTTGATTCCTCTTGAAGTTGCCCTAGGAGGGAGTGGTGAAGCACACTTTCGTTTGAAAGGGGTTGCCAAGCTTCCAAAAAACTACGAGTGTCCTGAAATCTCAGCATGTGTTTTTTCACCCAATCTTGAAGATACTTGGTGGTAATGAGGAGTACACCAATCCCACTTGGCTAAGCGAATTTCGTTCTTCTAGGTTGAAGCATTCATTTTCAATAAAATTATGAAATTTCGGGTTTCACGCTGTTTTCTCCTATATTTATGCATGAATTTGGAACTCTAAATCAAGCATGGATTGTGCTAGCCCCTTGAAACCTGACACAATAAAGTAGTTCTAAGTTCTATGTGTATGGTTTGTTTCCTCTTGAAGTAGCCCTAGGAGGGAGTGGTGAAACACACTTTCGTTTGAAACGGGTTGCCAAGCTTCCAAAAAACTACGAGTTTCCTGAAATCTCAGCATATGTTTTTTCACCCAATCTTGAAGATACTTGGTGATAATGAGCAGTACACCAATCCCACTGGGTTCAGCAAATTTCGTTCTTCTAGGTTGAAGCATTCGTTGGCCGTAAGAGGTTGAATTTTCAGGTTTCACTCTGTTTTCTCCTATATTGATAGATGGATTTGGAACTCCAAATCAAACACGGTTTGTGCTAGCCCCTTGAAACTTGACACAATAAAGTAGTTCTAAGTTCTATGTGTATGGTTTGATTCCTCTTGAAGTTGCCCTAGGAAGGAGTGGTGAAGCACACTTTCGATTGAAAGGGGTTGCCAAGCTTCCAAAATACTACGAGTGTCCTGAAATCTCAGCATATGTTTTTTCACCCAATCTTGAAGATACTTGTGGGTAATGAGCAGTACACCAATCCCACTGGGTTCAGCAAATTTCGTTCTTCTAGGTTGAAGCATTCGTTGGCAGTAAGAGTTTGAATTTTCAGGTTTCACTGTGTTTTCTCCTATATTGATAGATGAATTTGGAACTCCAAATCAAACACGGTTTGTGCTAGCCCCTTGAAACTTGACACAATAAAGTAGTTCTAAGTTCGATCTGTTCGGTTTGTTTCCTCTTGAAGTTGCCCGAGGAGGGAGTGGTGAAGCACACTTTCGTTTGAAAGGTGTTGCCAAGCTTCCAAGAAACTACCCGTGTCCTGAAATCTCAGCATATGTTTTTTCACCCAATCTTGAAGATACTTGGTGGTAATGAGCAGTACTCCAATCCCACTTGGCACAGCAAATTTCGTTCTTCTAGGTTGAAGCATTCGTTTCCAATAAGAGTTTGAATTTTCAGGTTTCACTCTGTTTTCTCTTATATTGATACATGAATTTGGAACTCTAAATCAAGCACGGATTGTGCTAGCCCCTTGAAACTTGACACAATAAAGTAGTTCTAAGTTCTATGTGTATGGTTTGTTTCCTCTTGAAGTAGCCCTATGAGGGAGTGGTGAAACACACTTTCGTTTGAAACGGGTTGCCAAGCTTCCAAAAAACTACGAGTGTCCTGAAATCTCAGCATATGTTTTTTCACCCAATCTTGAAGATACTTGGTGATAATGAGCAGTACACCAATCCCACTGGGTTCAGCAAATTTCGTTCTTCTAGGTTGAAGCATTCATTGGCAGTAAGAGGTTGAATTTTCAGGTTTCACTCTGTTTTCTCCTATATTGATAGATGGATTTGGAACTCCAAATCAAACACGGTTTGTGCTACCCCCTTGAAACTTGACACAATAAAGTAGTTCTAAGTTCTATGTGTATGGTTTGTGTCCATTTGAAGTTTCCCTAGGTGGGAGTTGTGAAACACACTTTCGTTTGGAAGAGGTTGCCAAGCTTCCAAAATACTACAAGTGTCCTGAAATCTCAGCATACGTTTTTTTCACCCAATCTTGAAGATACTTGGTGGTAATGAGCAGTACACCAATCCCACTTGGCTCAGTAAATTTCATTCTTCTAGGTTGGAGCATTCCTTTGCAATAAGAGTTTGAATTTTCAGGTTTCACTCTGTTTTCTCCTATATTGATACATGAATTTGGAACTCTAAATCAAGCACGATTTGTGTTAGCCCCATGAAACTTGACACAATAAAGTAGTTCTAAGTTCTATCTCTATGGTTTGTTTCCTCTTGAAGTTGCCTTAGGAGGGAGTGGTGAAACACACTTTCGTTTGAAAGAGGTTGCCAAGCTTCCAAAATACTACGAGTGTCCTGAAATCTCAGCATATGTTTTTTTACCCAATCTTGAATATCCTTGGTGGTAATGAGCAGTAAACCAATCCCACTTGGCTCAGCAAATTTCGTTCTTCTAGGTTGAAGCATTCGTTGGCAGTAAGAGGTTGAATTTTCAGGTTTCACTCTGTTTTCTCCTATATTGATACATGAATTTGGAACTCCAAATCAAACACGGTTTGTGCTAGCCCCTTGAAACTTGACACAATAAAGTAGTTCTAAGTTCTATCTGTACGGTTTGATTCCTCTTGAAGTTGCCCTAGGATTGAGTGGTGAAGCACACTTTCGTTTGAAAGGGGTTGCCAAGCTTCCAAAAAACTACGAGTGTCCTGAAATCTCAGCATGTGTTTTTTCACCCAATCTTGAAGATACTTGGAGGTAATGAGCAGTACACCAATCCCACTTGGCTAAGCAAATTTCGTTCTTCTAGGTTGAAGCATTCGTTTTCAATAAAATTTTGAAATTTCAGGTTTCGTGCTGTTTTCTCCTATATTTATACATGAATTTGGAACTCTAACTAAAACACGGTTTGTGCTAGCCCCTTGAAACTTGACACAATAAAGTAGTTCTAAGTTCTATCTGTACGGTTTGTTTCCTCTTGAAGTTGCCCTAGGAGGGAGTGGTGAAGCCCACTTTCGATTGAAAGGGCTTGCCAAGCTTCCAAAATACTACGAGTGTCCTGAAATCTCAGCATCTGTTTTTTCACCCAATCTTGCAGATACTTCGGGGTAATGAGCAGTACACCAATCCCACTTGGTTCAGCAAATTTCGTTCTTCTAGGTTGAAGCATTCGTTGACAGTAAGAGTTTGAATTTTCAGGTTTCACTCTGTTTTCTCCTATATTGATAGATGAATTTGGAACTCCAAATCAAACACGGTTTGTGCTAGCCCCTTGAAACTTGACACAATAAAGTAGTTCTAAGTTGTATCTGTTCGGTTTGTTTCCTCTTGAAGTTGCCCTAGGAGGGAGTGGTGAAGCACACTTTCGTTTGAAAGGTGTTGCCAAGCTCCCAAAAAACTACGAGTGTCCTGAAATCTCAGCATAAGTTTTTTTACCCAATCTTGAATATCCTTGGTGGTAATGAGCAGTACACCAATCCCACTTGGCTCAGCAAATTTCGTTCTTCTAGGTTGAAGCATTCGTTTGCAATAAAAGTTTGAATTTTCAGGTTTCACTCTGTTTTCTCCTATATTGATACATGAATTTGGAACTCTAAATCAAGCACGGTTTGTGCTAGCCCCTTGAAACTTGACACAATAAAGCAGTTCTAAGTTCTATGTGTATGGTTTGATTCCTCTTGAAGTTGCCCTAGGAAGGAGTGGTGAAGCACACTTTCGATTGAAAGGGGTTGCCAAGCTTCCAAAATACTACGAGTGTCCTGAAATCTCAGCATATGTTTTTTCACCCAATCTTGAAGATACTTGTGGGTAATGAGCAGTACACCAATCCCACTGGGTTCAGCAAATTTCGTTCTTCTAGGTTGAAGCATTCGTTGGCAGTAAGAGTTTGAATTTTCAGGTTTCACTGTGTTTTCTCCTATATTGATAGATGAATTTGGAACTCCAAATCAAACACGGTTTGTGCTAGCCCCTTGAAACTTGACACAATAAAGTAGTTCTAAGTTCGATCTGTTCGGTTTGTTTCCTCTTGAAGTTGCCCGAGGAGGGAGTGGTGAAGCACACTTTCGTTTGAAAGGTGTTGCCAAGCTTCCAAGAAACTACCCGTGTCCTGAAATCTCAGCATATGTTTTTTCACCCAATCTTGAAGATACTTGGTGGTAATGAGCAGTACTCCAATCCCACTTGGCACAGCAAATTTCGTTCTTCTAGGTTGAAGCATTCGTTTCCAATAAGAGTTTGAATTTTCAGGTTTCACTCTGTTTTCTCTTATATTGATACATGAATTTGGAACTCTAAATCAAGCACGGATTGTGCTAGCCCCTTGAAACTTGACACAATAAAGTAGTTCTAAGTTCTATGTGTATGGTTTGTTTCCTCTTGAAGTAGCCCTATGAGGGAGTGGTGAAACACACTTTCGTTTGAAACGGGTTGCCAAGCTTCCAAAAAACTACGAGTGTCCTGAAATCTCAGCATATGTTTTTTCACCCAATCTTGAAGATACTTGGTGATAATGAGCAGTACACCAATCCCACTGGGTTCAGCAAATTTCGTTCTTCTAGGTTGAAGCATTCATTGGCAGTAAGAGGTTGAATTTTCAGGTTTCACTCTGTTTTCTCCTATATTGATAGATGGATTTGGAACTCCAAATCAAACACGGTTTGTGCTACCCCCTTGAAACTTGACACAATAAAGTAGTTCTAAGTTCTATGTGTATGGTTTGTGTCCATTTGAAGTTTCCCTAGGTGGGAGTTGTGAAACACACTTTCGTTTGGAAGAGGTTGCCAAGCTTCCAAAATACTACAAGTGTCCTGAAATCTCAGCATACGTTTTTTTCACCCAATCTTGAAGATACTTGGTGGTAATGAGCAGTACACCAATCCCACTTGGCTCAGTAAATTTCATTCTTCTAGGTTGGAGCATTCCTTTGCAATAAGAGTTTGAATTTTCAGGTTTCACTCTGTTTTCTCCTATATTGATACATGAATTTGGAACTCTAAATCAAGCACGATTTGTGTTAGCCCCATGAAACTTGACACAATAAAGTAGTTCTAAGTTCTATCTCTATGGTTTGTTTCCTCTTGAAGTTGCCTTAGGAGGGAGTGGTGAAACACACTTTCGTTTGAAAGAGGTTGCCAAGCTTCCAAAATACTACGAGTGTCCTGAAATCTCAGCATATGTTTTTTTACCCAATCTTGAATATCCTTGGTGGTAATGAGCAGTAAACCAATCCCACTTGGCTCAGCAAATTTCGTTCTTCTAGGTTGAAGCATTCGTTGGCAGTAAGAGGTTGAATTTTCAGGTTTCACTCTGTTTTCTCCTATATTGATACATGAATTTGGAACTCCAAATCAAACACGGTTTGAGCTAGCCCCTTGAAACTTGACACAATAAAGTAGTTCTAAGTTCTATCTGTACGGTTTGATTCCTCTTGAAGTTGCCCTAGGATTGAGTGGTGAAGCACACTTTCGTTTGAAAGGGGTTGCCAAGCTTCCAAAAAACTACGGGTGTCCTGAAATCTCAGCATGTGTTTTTTCACCCAATCTTGAAGATACTTGGAGGTAATGAGCAGTACACCAATCCCACTTGGCTAAGCAAATTTCGTTCTTCTAGGTTGAAGCATTCGTTTTCAATAAAATTTTGAAATTTCAGGTTTCGTGCTGTTTTCTCCTATATTTATACATGAATTTGGAACTCTAACTAAAACACGGTTTGTGCTAGCCCCTTGAAACTTGACACAATAAAGTAGTTCTAAGTTCTATCTGTACGGTTTGTTTCCTCTTGAAGTTGCCCTAGGAGGGAGTGGTGAAGCCCACTTTCGATTGAAAGGGGTTGCCAAGCTTCCAAAATACTACGAGTGTCCTGAAATCTCAGCATCTGTTTTTTCACCCAATCTTGCAGATACTTCGGGGTAATGAGCAGTACACCAATCCCACTTGGTTCAGCAAATTTCGTTCTTCTAGGTTGAAGCATTCGTTGACAGTAAGAGTTTGAATTTTCAGGTTTCACTCTGTTTTCTCCTATATTGATAGATGAATTTGGAACTCCAAATCAAACACGGTTTGTGCTAGCCCCTTGAAACTTGACACAATAAAGTAGTTCTAAGTTGTATCTGTTCGGTTTGTTTCCTCTTGAAGTTGCCCTAGGAGGGAGTGGTGAAGCACACTTTCGTTTGAAAGGTGTTGCCAAGCTCCCAAAAAACTACGAGTGTCCTGAAATCTCAGCATATGTTTTTTCACCCAATCTTGAAGATTCTTGGTGGTAATGAGCAGTACACCAATCCCAGTTGGCTCAGCAAATTTCGTTCTTCTAGGTTGAAGCATTCGTTTCCAATAAGAGTTTGAATTTTCAGGTTTCACTCTGTTTTCTCTTATATTGATACATGAATTTGGAACTCTAAATCAAGCACAGATTGTGCTAGCCCCTTGAAACTTGACACAATAAAGAAGTTCTAAGTTCTATCTGTATGGTTTGTTTCCTCTTGAAGTAGCCCTAGGAGGGAGTGGTGAAACCCACTTTCATTTGAAACGGGTTGCCAAGCTTCCAAAAAACTACGAGTGTCCTAAAATCTCAGCATATTTTTTTCACCCAATCTTGAAGATACTTGGTGATAATGAGCAGTACACCAATCCCACTGGGTTCAGCAAATTTCGTTCTTCTAGGTTGAAGCATTCGTTGGGAGTAAGAGGTTGAATTTTCAGGTTTCACTCTGTTTTCTCCTATATTGATAGATGGATTTGGAACTCCAAATCAAACACGGTTTGTTCTACCCCCTTGAAACTTGACACAATAAAGTAGTTCTAAGTTCTATGTGTATGGTTTGTGTCCAATTGAAGTTTCCCTAGGAGGGAGTTGTGAAACACACTTTCGTTTGGAAGAGGTTGCCAAGCTTCCAAAATACTACAAGTGTCCTGAAATCTCAGCATACGTTTTTTCACCCAATCTCGAAGATACTTGGAGGTAATGAGCAGTACACCAATCCCACTTGGCTCAGAAAATTTCATTCTTCTAGGTTGGAGCATTCGTTTGCAATAAGAGTTTGAATTTTCAGGTTTCACTCTGTTTTCTCCTATATTGATACATGAATATGGAACTCTAAATCAAGCATGGTTTGTGCTAGCCCCTTGAAACTTGACAAAATATAGTAGTTCTAAGTTCTATGTGTATGGTTTGTTTCCTCTTGAAGTTGCCTTAGGAGGGAGTGGTGAAACACACTTTCGTTTGAAAGAGGTTGCCAAGCTTCCAAAATACTATGAGTGTCCTGAAATCTCAGCATATGTTTTTATCCCCAATCTTGAAGATCCTTGGTGGTAATGAGCAGTACACAAATCCCACTTGGCTCAGCAAATTTCGTTCTTCTAGGTTGAAGCATTCGTGTGCAATAAGTGTTTGAATTTTCAGGTTTCACTCTGTTTTCTCCTATATTGATACATGAATTTGGAACTCTAAATCAAGCACGGTGTGTGCTAGCCCCTTGAAACTTGACACAATAAAGTAGTTCTAAGTTCTATCTGTACGGTTTGTTTCCTCTTGAAGTTGCGCTAGGAGGGAGTGGTGAAGCACACTTTCGATTGAAAGGGGTTGCCAAGTTTCCAAAATACTACGAGTGTCCTGAAATCTCAGCATATGTTTTTTCACCCAATCTTGAAGATACTTGGGGGTAATGAGCAGTACACCAATCCCACTGGGTTCAGCAAATTTCGTTCTTCTAGGTTGAAGCATTCGTTGGAAGTAAGAGTTTGAATTTTCAGGTTTCACTGTGTTTTCTCCTATATTGATAGATGAATTTGGAACTCCAAATCAAACACGGTTTGTGCTAGCCCCTTGAAACTTGACACAATAAAGTAGTTCTAAGTTCTATCTGTATGGTTTGTTTCCTCTTGAAGTTGCCTTAGAAGGGAGTGGTGAAACACACTTTCGTTTGAAAGAGGTTGCCAAGCTTCCAAAATACTATGAGTGTCCTGAAATCTCAGCATATATTTTTATCCCCAATCTTGAAGATCCTTGGTGGTAATGAGCAGTACACCAATCCCACTTGGCTCAGCAAATTTCGTTCTTGTAGGTTGAAGCATTCGTGTGCAATAAGAGTTTGAATTTTCAGGTTTCACTCTGTTTTCTCCTATATTGATAAATGAATTTGGAACTCTAAATCAAGAACGGTTTGTGCTAGCCCCTTGAAACTTGACACAATAAAGTAGTTCTAAGTTCTATCTGTACGGTTTGATTCCTCTTGAAGTTGCCCTAGGAGGGAGTGGTGAAGCACACTTTCGTTTGAAAGGGGTTGCCAAGCTTCCAAAAAACTACGAGTGTCCTGAAATCTCAGCATGTGTTTTTTCACCCAATCTTGAAGATACTTGGAGGTAATGAGCAGTACACCAATCCCACTTGGCTAAGCAAATTTCGTTCTTCTAGGTTGAAGCATTCGTTTTCAATAAAATTTTGAAATTTCAGGTTTCGTGCTGTTTTCTCCTATATTTATACATGAATTTGGAACTCTAACTCAAACACGGTTTGTGCTAGCCCCTTGAAACTTGACACAATAAAGTAGTTCTAAGTTCTATCTGTACGGTTTGTTTCCTCTTGAAGTTGCCCTAGGAGGGAGTGGTGAAGCACACTTTCGATTGAAAGGGGTTGCCAAGCTTCCAAAATACTACGAGTGTCCTGAAATCTCATCATCTGTTTTTTCACCCAATCTTGAAGATACTTGGGGGTAATGAGCAGTACACCAATCCCACTTGGTTCAGCAAATTTCGTTCTTCTAGGTTGAGCATTCGTTGACAGTAAGAGTTTGAATTTTCAGGTTTCACTCTGTTTTCTCCTATATTGATAGATGAATTTGGAACTCCAAATCAAACACGGTTTGTGCTAGTCCCTTGAAACTTGACACAATAAAGTAGTTCTAAGTTGTATCTGTTCGGTTTGTTTCCTCTTGAAGTTGCCCTAGGAGGGAGTGGTGAAGCACACTTTCGTTTGAAAGGTGTTGCCAATCTCCCAAAAAACTACGAGTGTCCTGAAATCTCAGCATATGTTTTTTCACCCAATCTTGAAGATACTTGGTGTTAATGAGCAGTACACCAATCCCACTTGGCTCAGCAAATTTCGTTCTTCTAGGTTGAAGCATTCGTTTCCAATAAGAGTTTGAATTTTCAGGTTTCACTCTGTATTCTCTTATATTGATACATGAATTTTTAACTCTAAATCAAGCACGGATTGTGCTAGCCCCTTGAAACTTGACACAATAAAGTAGTTCTAAGTTCTATCTGTATGGTTTGTTTCCTCTTGAAGTAGCCCTAGGAGGGAGTAGTGAAACACACTTTCGTTTGAAACGGGTTGCCAAGCTTCCAAAAAACTACGAGTCTCCTGAAATCTCAGCATATGTTTTTTCACCCAATCTTGAAGATACTTGGTGATAATGAGCAGTACACCAATCCCACTGGGTTCAGCAAATTTCGTTCTTCTAGGTTGAAGCATTCGTTGGGAGTAAGAGGTTGAATTTTCAGGTTTCACTCTGTTTTCTCCGATATTGATAGATGGATTTGGAACTCCAAATCAAACACGGTTTGTGCTAGCCCCTTGAAACTTGACACAATAAAGTAGTTCTAAGTTCTATGTGTATGGTTTGTGTCCAATTGAAGTTTCCCTAGGAGGGAGTTGTGAAACACATTTTCGTTTGGAAGAGGTTGCCAAGCTTCCAAAATACTACAAGTGTCCTGAAATCTCAGCATACGTTTTTTCACCCAATCTCGAAGATACTTGGAGGTAATGAGCAGTACACCAATCCCACTTGGCTCAGAAAATTTCATTCTTCTAGGTTGGAGCATTCGTTTGCAATAAGAGTTTGAATTTTCAGGTTTCACTCTGTTTTCTCCTATATTGATACATGAATATGGAACTCTAAATCAAGCACGGTTTGTGCTAGCCCCTTGAAACTTGACAAAATATAGTAGTTCTAAGTTCTATCTGTATGGTTTGTTTCCTCTTGAAGTTGCCTTAGGAGGGAGTGGTGAAACACACTTTCGTTTGAAAGAGGTTGCCAAACTTCCAAAATACTACGAGTTTCCTGAAATCTCAGCATATGTTTTGTTACCCAATCTTGAATATCCTTGGTGGTAATGAGCAGTACACCAATCCCACTTGGCTCAGCAAATTTCGTTCTTCTAGGTTGAAGCATTCGTGTGCAATAAGTGTTTGAATTTTCAGGTTTCACTCTGTTTTCTCCTATATTGATACATGAATTTGGAACTCTAAATCAAGCACGGTTTGTGCTAGCCCCTTGAAACTTGACACAATAAAGTAGTTCTAAGTTCTATCTGTACGGTTTGTTTCCTCTTGAAGTTGCCCCAGGAGGGAGTGGTGAAGCACACTTTCGATTGAAAGGGGTTGCCAAGTTTCCAAAATACTACGAGTGTCCTGAAATCTCAGCATATGTTTTTTCACCCAATCTTGAAGATACTTGGGGGTAATGAGCAGTACACCAATCCCACTGGGTTCAGCAAATTTCGTTCTTCTAGGTTGAAGAATTCGTTAGAAGTAAGAGTTTGAATTTTCAGGTTTCACTCTGTTTTCTCCTATATTGATAGATGAATTTGGAACTCCAAATCAAACACGGTTTGTGCTAGCCCCTTGAAACTTGACACAATAAAGTAGTTCTAAGTTCTATCTGTTCGGTTTGTTTCCTCTTGAAGTTGCCCTAGGAGGGTGTGGTGAAGCACACTTTCGTTTGAAAGGTGTTGCCAAGCTTCCAAAAAACTACGAGTGTCCTGAAACCTCAGCATATGTTTTTTCACCCAATCTTGAAGATACTTGGTGGTAATGAGCAGTACACCAATCCCAGTTGGCTCAGCAAATTTCGTTCTTCTAGGTTGAAGCATTCGTTTCCAATAAGAGTTTGAATTTTCAGGTTTCACTCTGTTTTCTTTTATATTGATACATGAATTTGGAACTCTAAATCAAGCACGGATTGTGCTAGCCCCTTGAATCTTGACACAATTAAGTAGTTCTAAGTTCTATGTGTATGGTTTGTTTCCTCTTGAAGTAGCCCTAGGAGGAAGTGGTGAAACACACTTTCTTTTGAAACGGGTTGCCAAGCTTCCAAAAAACTACGAGTTTCCTGAAATCTCAGCATATGTTTTTCCACCCAATCTTGAAGATACTTGGTGATAATGAGCAGTACACCAATCCCACTGGGTTCAGCAAATTTCGTTCTTCTAGGTTGAAGCATTCGTTGGCAGTAAGAGGTTGAATTTTCAGGTTTCACTCTGTTTTCTCCTATATTGATAGATGGATTTGGAACTCCAAATCAAACACGGTTTGTGCTACCCCCTTGAAACTTGACACAATAAAGTAGTTCTAAATTCTATGTGTATGGTTTGTGTCCATTTGAAGTTTCCCTAGGTGGGAGTTGTGAAACACACTTTCGTTTGGAAGAGGTTGCCAAGCTTCCAAAATACTACAAGTGTCCTGAAATCTCAGCATACGTTTTTTCACCCAATCTTGAAGATACTTGGTGGTAATGAGCAGTACACCAATCCCACTTGGCTCAGTAAATTTCATTCTTCTAGGTTATACCATTCGTTTGCAATAAGAGTTTGAATTTTCAGGTTTCACTCTGTTTTCTCCTATATTGATACATGAATTTGGAACTCTAAATAAAGCACGGTTTGTGCTAGCCCCATGAAACTTGACACAATAAAGTAGTTCTAAGTTCTATCTGTATGGTTTGTTTCCTCTTGAAGTTGCCTTAGGAGGGAGTGGTGAAACACACTTTCGTTTGAAAGAGGTTGCCAAGCTTCCAAAATACTATGAGTGTCCTGAAATCTCAGCATATGTTTTTATACCCAATCTTGAAGATCCTTGGTGGTAATGAGCAGTACACCAATCCCACTTGGCTCAGCAAATTTCGTTCTTCTAGGTTGAAGCATTCGTGTGCAATAAGAGTTTGAATTTTCAGGTTTCACTCTGTTTTCTCCTATATTGATAAATGAATTTGGAACTCTAAATCAAGAACGGTTTGTGCTAGCCCCTTGAAACTTGACACAATAAAGTAGTTCTAAGTTCTATCTGTACGGTTTGATTCCTCTTGAAGTTGCCCTAGGAGGGAGTGGTGAAGCACACTTTCGTTTGAACGGGGTTGCCAAGCTTCCAAAAAACTACGAGTGTCCTGAAATCTCAGCATGTGTTTTTTCACCCAATCTTGAAGATACTTGGTGGTAATGAGCAGTACACCAATCCCACTTGGCTAAGCAAATTTTGTTCTTCTAGGTTGAAGCATTCGTTATCAATAAAATTTTGAAATTTCGGGTTTCACGCTGTTTTCTCCTATATTTATACATGAATTTGGAACTCTAAATCAAGCACGGTGTGTGCTAGCCCCTTGAAACTTGACACAATACTGTAGTTCTAAGTTCTATCTGTACGGTTTGTTTCCTCTTGAAGTTGCCCTAGGAGGGAGTGGTGAAACACACTTTCGTTTGAAACGGGTTGCCCAGCTTCCAAAAAACTACGAGTGTCCTGAAATCTCAGCATATGTTTTTTCACCCATTCTTGAAGATACTTGGTGATAATGAGCAGTACACCAATCCCACTGGGTTCAGCAAATTTCGTTCTTCTAGGTTGAAGCATTCGTTGGCAGTAAGAGTTTGAATTTTCAGGTTTCACTCTGTTTTCTCCTATATTGATAGATGAATTTGGAACTCCAAATCAAACACGGTTTGTGCTAGCCCCTTGAAACTTGACACAATAAAGTAGTTCTAAGTTCTATCTGTATGGTTTGTTTCCTCTTGAAATTGCCTTAGGAGGGAGTGGTGAAACACACTTTCGTTTGAAAGAGGTTGCCAAGCTTCCAAAATACTATGAGTGTCCTGAAATCTCAGCATATGTTTTTATACCCAATCTTGAAGATCCTTGGTGGTAATGAGCAGTACACCAATCCCACTTGGCTCAGCAAATTTCGTTCTTCTAGGTTGAAGCATTCGTGTGCAATAAGAGTTTGAATTTTCAGGTTTCACTCTGTTTTCTCCTATATTGATAAATGAATTTGGAACTCTAAATCAAGAACGGTTTGTGCTAGCCCCTTGAAACTTGACACAATAAAGTAGTTCTAAGTTCTATCTGTACGGTTTGTTTCCTTTTGAAGTTGCCCTAGGAGGGAGTGGCGAAGCACACTTTCGATTGAAAGGGGTTGCCAAGCTTCCAAAATACTACGAGTGTCCTGAAATCTCAGCATATGTTTTTTCACCCAATCTTGAAGATACTTGGTGGTAATGAGCAGTACACCAATCCCACTTGGCTCAGCAAATTTCGTTCTTCTAGGTTGAAGCATTCGTTTCCAATAAGAGTTTGAATTTTCAGGTTTCACTCTGTTTTCTCTTATATTGATACATGAATTTGGAACTCTAAATCAAGCACGGATTGTGCTAGCCCCTTAAAACTTGACACAATAAAGTAGTTCTAAGTTCTATGTGTATGGTTTGTTTCCTCTTGAAGTAGCCCTAGGAGGGAGTGGTGAAACACACTTTCGTTTGAAACGGGTTGCCAAGCTTCCAAAAACTACGAGTGTCATGAAATCTCAGCATATGTTTTTTCACCCAATCTTGAAGGTACTTGGTGATAATGAGCAGTACACCAATCCCACTGGGTTCAGCAAATTTCGTTCTTCTAGGTTGAAGCATTCGTTGGCAGTAAGAGGTTGAATTTTTAGGTTTCACTCTGTATTCTTTTATATTGATCGATGGATTTGGAACTCCAAATCAAACACGGTTTGTGCTAGCCCCTTGAAACTTGACACAATAAAGTAGTTCTAAGTTCTTTGTGTATGGTTTGTGTCCAATTGTAGTTTCCCTAGGAGGGAGTTGTGAAACTCACTTTCGTTTGGAAGAAGTTGCCAAGCTTCCAAAATACAACAAGTGTCCTGAAATCTCAGCATACGTTTTTTCACCCAATCTTGAAGATACTTGGTGGTAATGAGCAGTACACCAATCCCACTTGGCTCAGTAAATTTCATTCTTCTAGGTTGGAGCATTCGTTTGCAATAAGAGTTTGAATTTTCAGGTTTCACTCTGTTTTCTCCTATATTGATACATGAATTTGGAACTCTAAATCAAGAACGGTTTGTGCTAGCCCCTTGAAACTTGACACAATAAAGTAGTTCTAAGTTCTATCTGTATGGTTTGTTTCCTCTTCAAGTTGCCTTAGGAGGGAGTGGTGAAACATACTTTCGTTTGAAAGAGGTTGCCAAGCTTCCAAAAAACTACGAGTGTCCTGAAATCTCAGCATATGTTTTTTCACCCATTCTTGAAGATACTTGGTGATAATGAGCAGTACACCAATCCCACTGGGTTCAGCAAATTTCGTTCTTCTAGGTTGAAGCATTCGTTTGCAATAAGAGTTTGAGTTTTCAGGTTTCACTCTGTTTTCTAATATATTGATACATGAATTTGGAACTCTAAATCAAGAACGGTTTGTGCTAGCCCCGTGAAACTTGACACAATAAAGTAGTTCTAAGTTCTATCTGTACGGTTTGTTTCCTCTTGAAGTTGCCCTAGGAGGGAGTGGTGAAGCACACTTTCATTTGAAAGGGGTTGCCAAGCTTCCAAAAAACTACGAGTTTCCTGAAATCTCAGCATATGTTTTTTCACCCAATCTTGAAGATACTTGGTGGTAATGAGCAGTACACCAATCCCACTTGGCTAAGCAAATTTCGTTCTTCTAGGTTGAAGCATTCGTTTTCAATAAAATTTTGAAATTTCGGATTTCAAGCTGTTTTCTCCTATATTTATACATGAATTTGGAACTCTAACTCAAACAAGGTTTGTGCTAGCCCCTTGAAACTTGACACAATAAATTAGTTCTAAGTTCTATCTGTATGGTTTGATTCCTCTTGAAGTTTCCCTAGGAGGGAGTGGTGTAAAACACTTTCGTTTGGAAGAGGTTGCCAAGCTTCCAAAATACTACGAGTGTCCTGAAATCTCAGCATATGTTTTTTCACCCCATCTTGAAGATACTTGGTAGTAAGGAGCAGTACACCAATCCCACTTGGATCAGCAAATTTCGTTCTTCTAGGTTGAAGAATTCGTTGGCAGTAAGAGTTTGAAATTTGAGGTTTCACTCTGTTTTCTCCTATATTGATAGATGAATTTGGAACTCCAAATCAAACACGGTTTGTGCTAGCCCCTTGAAACTTGACACAATAAAGTAGTTCTAAGTTCTATCTGTATGGTTTGTGTCCAATTGAAGTTTCCCTAGGAGGGAGTGGTGAAACACACTTTCGTTTGGAAGAGGTTGCCAAGCTTCCAAAATACTACGAGTGTCCTGATATCTCAGCATATGTTTTTTCACCCAATCTTAAAGATACTTGGTGGTAATTAGCAGTACACCAAGCCCACTTGGCTCAGCAAATTTCGTTCTTCTAGCTTGAAGCATTCGTTTGCAATAAGAGTTTGAATTTTCAGGTTTCACTCTCTTTTCTCCTATATTGATACGTGAATTTGGAACTCTAAATCAAGAACGGTTTGTTCTAGCCCCTTGAAACTTGACACAATAAAGTAGTTCTAAGTTCTATCTGTATGGTTTGTTTCCTCTTGAAGTTGCCTTAGGAGGGAGTGGTGAAACACACTTTCGTTTGAAAGAGGTTGCCAAGCTTCCAAAATACTACGAGTGTCCTGAAATGTCAGCATATGTTTTTTCACCCATTCTTGAATATACTTGGTGGTAATGAGCAGTACACCAATCCCACTGGGTTCAGCAAATTTCGTTCTTCTAGGTTGAAGCATTCGTGTGCAATAAGAGTTTGAATTTTCAGGTTTCACTCTGTTTTCTCCTATATTGATACATGAATTTGGAACTCTAAATCAAGCACGGTTTGTGCTAGCCCCTTGAAACTTGACACAATAAAGTAGTTCTAAGTTCTATGTGTATGGTTTGTTTCCTCTTGAAGTAGCCCTAGGAGGGAGTGGTGAAACACACTTTCGTTTGAAACGGGTTGCCAATCTTCCAAAAAACTACGAGTGTCCTGAAATCTCAGCATATGTTTTTTCACCCATTCTTGAAGATACTTGGTGATAATGAGCAGTACACCAATCCCACTGGGTTCAGCAAATTTCGTTCTTCTAGGTTGAAGCATTCGTTTGCAATAAGAGTTTGAGTTTTCAGGTTTCACTCTGTTTTCTCCTATATTGATACATGAATTTGGAACTCTAAATCAAGCACGGTTTGTGCTAGCCCCTTGAAACTTGACACAATAAAGTAGTTCTAAGTTCTATGTGTATGGTTTGTTTCCTCTTGAAGTAGCCCTAGGAGGGAGTGGTGAAACACACTTTCGTTTGAAACGGGTTGCCAAGCTTCCAAAAAACTACGAGTGTCCTGAAATCTCAGCATATGTTTTTTCACCCATTCTTGAAGATACTTGGTGATAATGAGCAGTACACCAATCCCACTGGGTTCAGCAAATTTCGTTCTTCTAGGTTGAAGCATTCGTTTGCAATAAGAGTTTGAGTTTTCAGGTTTCACTCTGTTTTCTAATATATTGATACATGAATTTGGAACTCTAAATCAAGAACGGTTTGTGCTAGCCCCGTGAAACTTGACACAATAAAGTAGTTCTAAGTTCTATCTGTACGGTTTGTTTCCTCTTGAAGTTGCCCTAGGAGGGAGTGGTGAAGCACACTTTCATTTGAAAGGGGTTGCCAAGCTTCCAAAAAACTACGAGTTTCCTGAAATCTCAGCATATGTTTTTTCACCCAATCTTGAAGATACTTGGTGGTAATGAGCAGTACACCAATCCCACTTGGCTAAGCAAATTTCGTTCTTCTAGGTTGAAGCATTCGTTTTCAATAAAATTTTGAAATTTCGGATTTCACGCTGTTTTCTCCTATATTTATACATGAATTTGGAACTCTAACTCAAACAAGGTTTGTGCTAGCCCCTTGAAACTTGACACAATAAATTAGTTCTAAGTTCTATCTGTATGGTTTGTTTCCTCTTGAAGTTTCCCTAGGAGGGAGTGTTGTAAAACACTTTCGTTTGGAAGAGGTTGCCAAGCTTCCAAAATACTACGAGTGTCCTGAAATCTCAGCATATGTTTTTTCACCCCATCTTGAAGATACTTGGTAGTAAGGAGCAGTACACCAATCCCACTTGGATCAGCAAATTTCGTTCTTCTAGGTTGAAGAATTCGTTGGCAGTAAGAGTTTGAAATTTGAGGTTTCACTCTGTTTTCTCCTATATTGATAGATGAATTTGGAACTCCAAATCAAACACGGTTTGTGCTAGCCCCTTGAAACTTGACACAATAAAGTAGTTCTAAGTTCTATCCTGTATGGTTTGTGCCAATTGAAGTTTCCCTAGGAGAGTGGTGAAACACACTTTCGTTTGGAAGAGGTTGCCAAGCTTCCAAAATACTACGAGTGTCCTGATATCTCAGCATATGTTTTTTCACCCAATCTTAAAGATACTTGGTGGTAATTAGCAGTACACCAAGCCCACTTGGCTCAGCAAATTTCGTTCTTCTAGGTTGAAGCATTCGTTTGCAATAAGAGTTTGAATTTTCAGGTTTCACTCTCTTTTCTCCTATATTGATACGTGAATTTGGAACTCTAAATCAAGAACGGTTTGTTCTAGCCCCTTGAAACTTGACACATATAAAGTAGTTCTAAGTTCTATCTGTATGGTTTGTTTCCTCTTGAAGTTGCCTTAGGAGGGAGTGGTGAAACACACTTTCGTTTGAAAGAGGTTGCCAAGCTTCCAAAATACTACGAGTGTCCTGAAATGTCAGCATATGTTTTTCACCCATTCTTGAATATACTTGGTGGTAATGAGCAGTACACCAATCCCACTGGGTTCAGCAAATTTCGTTCTTCTAGGTTGAAGCATTCGTGTGCAATAAGAGTTTGAATTTTCAGGTTTCACTCTGTTTTCTCCTATATTGATACATGAATTTGGAACTCTAAATCAAGCACGGTTTGTGCTAGCCCCTTGAAACTTGACACAATAAAGTAGTTCTAAGTTCTATGTGTATGGTTTGTTTCCTCTTGAAGTAGCCCTAGGAGGGAGTGGTGAAACACACTTTCGTTTGAAACGGGTTGCCAATCTTCCAAAAAACTACGAGTGTCCTGAAATCTCAGCATATGTTTTTTCACCCATTCTTGAAGATACTTGGTGATAATGAGCAGTACACCAATCCCACTGGGTTCAGCAAATTTCGTTCTTCTAGGTTGAAGCATTCGTTTGCAATAAGAGTTTGAGTTTTCAGGTTTCACTCTGTTTTCTCCTATATTGATACATGAATTTGGAACTCTAAATCAAGCACGGTTTGTGCTAGCCCCTTGAAACTTGACACAATAAAGTAGTTCTAAGTTCTATGTGTATGGTTTGTTTCCTCTTGAAGTAGCCCTAGGAGGGAGTGGTGAAACACACTTTCGTTTGAAACGGGTTGCCAAGCTTCCAAAAAACTACGAGTGTCCTGAAATCTCAGCATATGTTTTTTCACCCATTCTTGAAGATACTTGGTGATAATGAGCAGTACACCAATCCCACTGGGTTCAGCAAATTTCGTTCTTCTAGGTTGAAGCATTCGTTTGCAATAAGAGTTTGAGTTTTCAGGTTTCACTCTGTTTTCTAATATATTGATACATGAATTTGGAACTCTAAATCAAGAACGGTTTGTGCTAGCCCCGTGAAACTTGACACAATAAAGTAGTTCTAAGTTCTATCTGTACGGTTTGTTTCCTCTTGAAGTTGCCCTAGGAGGGAGTGGTGAAGCACACTTTCATTTGAAAGGGGTTGCCAAGCTTCCAAAAAACTACGAGTTTCCTGAAATCTCAGCATATGTTTTTTCACCCAATCTTGAAGATACTTGGTGGTAATGAGCAGTACACCAATCCCACTTGGCTAAGCAAATTTCGTTCTTCTAGGTTGAAGCATTCGTTTTCAATAAAATTTTGAAATTTCGGATTTCACGCTGTTTTCTCCTATATTTATACATGAATTTGGAACTCTAACTCAAACAAGGTTTGTGCTAGCCCCTTGAAACTTGACACAATAAATTAGTTCTAAGTTCTATCTGTATGGTTTGTTTCCTCTTGAAGTTTCCCTAGGAGGGAGTGTTGTAAAACACTTTCGTTTGGAAGAGGTTGCCAAGCTTCCAAAATACTACGAGTGTCCTGAAATCTCAGCATATGTTTTTTCACCCCATCTTGAAGATACTTGGTAGTAAGGAGCAGTACACCAATCCCACTTGGCTCAGCAAATTTCGTTCTTCTAGGTTGAAGCATTCGTTGGCAGTAAGAGTTTGAAATTTGAGGTTTCACTCTGTTTTCTCCTATATTGATAGATGAATTTGGAACTCCAAATCAAACACGGTTTGTGCTAGCCCCTTGAAACTTGACACAAAAAAGTAGTTCTAAGTTCTATCTGTATGGTTTGTGTCCAATTGAAGTTTCCCTAGGAGGGAGTGGTGAAACACACTTTCGTTTGGAAGAGGTTGCCAAGCTTCCAAAATACTACGAGTGTCCTGAAATGTCAGCATATGTTTTTTTACCCAATCTTGAATATACTTGGTGGTAATGAGCAGTACACCAATCCCACTTGGCTCAGCAAATTTCGTTCTTCTAGGTTGAAGCATTCGTGTGCAATAAGAGTTTGAATTTTCAGGTTTCACTCTGTTTTCTCCTATATTGATACATGAATTTGGAACTCTAAATCAAGCACGGTTTGTGCTAGCCCCTTGAAACTTGACACAATAAAGTAGTTCTAAGTTCTATGTGTATGGTTTGTTTCCTCTTGAAGTAGCCCTAGGAGGGAGTGGTGAAACACACTTTCGTTTGAAACGGGTTGCCAAGCTTCCAAAAAACTACGAGTGTCCTGAAATCTCAGCATATGTTTTTTCACCCATTCTTGAAGATACTTGGTGATAATGAGCAGTACACCAATCCCACTGGGTTCAGCAAATTTCGTTCTTCTAGGTTGAAGCATTCGTTTGCAATAAGAGTTTGAGTTTTCAGGTTTCACTCTGTTTTCTCCTATATTGATACATGAATTTGGAACTCTAAATCAAGAACGGTTTGTGCTAGCCCCGTGAAACTTGACACAATAAAGTAGTTCTAAGTTCTATCTGTACAGTTTGTTTCCTCTTGAAGTTGCCCTAGGAGGGAGTGGTGAAGCACACTTTCATTTGAAAGGGGTTGCCAAGCTTCCAAAAAACTCCGAGTGTCCTGAAATCTCAGCATATGTTTTTTCACCCAATCTTGAAGATACTTGGTGGTAATGAGCAGTACACCAATCCCACTTGGCTAAGCAAATTTCGTTCTTCTAGGTTGAAGCATTCGTTTTCAATAAAATTTTGAAATTTCGGATTTCACGCTGTTTTCTCCTATATTTACACATGAATTTGGAACTCTAACTCAAATACGGTTTGTGCTAGTTCCTTGAAATTTGACACAATAAATTAGTTCTAAGTTCTATCTGTATGGTTTGTTTCCTCTTGAAGTTTGCCTAGGAGGGAGTGGTGTAAAACACTTTCGTTTGGAAGAGGTTGCCAAGCTTCCAAAATACTACGAGTGTCCTGAAATCTCAGCATATGTTTTTTCACCCCCTCTTGAAGATACTTGGTAGTAAGGAGCAGTACACCAATCCCACTTGGCTCAGCAAATTTCGTTCTTCTAGGTTGAAGCTTTCATTGGCAGTAAGAGTTTGAAATTTGAGGTTTCACTCTGTTTTCTCCTATATTGAGAGATGAATTTGGAACTCCAAATCAAACATGGTTTGTGCTAGCCCCTTGAAACTTGACACAATAAAGTAGTTCTAAGTTCTATCTGTATGGTTTGTTTCCACTTGAAGTTGCCTTAGGAGGGAGTGGTGAAACACACGTTCGTTTGAAAGAGGTTGCCAAGCTTCCAAAATACTACGAGTGTCCTGAAATCTCAGCATATGTTTTTTCACCCAATCTTGAAGATACTTGGTGGTAATGAGCAGTACACCAATCCCACTTGGCTAAGCAAATTTCGTTCTTCTAGGTTGAAGCATTCGTTTCCAATAAGAGTTTGAATTTTCAGGTTTCACTCTGTTTTCTCTTATATTGATACATGAATTTGGAACTCTAAATCAAGCACGGATTGTGCTAGCCCCTTAAAACTTGACACAATAAAGTAGTTCTAAGTTCTTTGTGTATGGTTTGTGTCCAATTGAAGTTTCCCTAGGAGGGAGTTGTGAAACACACTTTCCTTTGGAAGAAGTTGCCAAGCTTCCAAAATACAACAAGTGTCCTGAAATCTCAGCATACGTTTTTTTACCCAATCTTGAAGATACTTGGTGGTAATGAGCAGTACACCAATCCCACTTGGCTCAGTAAATTTCATTCTTCTAGGTTGGAGCATTCGTTTGCAATAAGAGTTTGAATTTTCAGGTTTCACTCTGTTTTCTCCTATATTGATACATGAATTTGGAACTCTAAATCAAGAACGGTTTGTGCTAGCCCCTTGAAACTTGACACAATAAAGTAGTTCTAAGTTCTATCTGTATGGTTTGTTTCCTCTTGAAGTTGCCTTAGGAGGGAGTGGTGAAACACACTTTCGTTTGAAAGAGGTTGCCAAGCTTCCAAAATACTACGAGTGTCCTGAAATCTCAGCATAAGTTTTTTTACCCAATCTTGAATATCCTTGGTGGTAATGAGCAGAAGACCAATCCAACTTGGCTCAGCAAATTTCGTTCTTCTAGGTTGAAGCATTCGTGTGCAATAAGAGTTTGAATTTTCAGGTTTCACTCTGTTTTCTCCTATATTGATACATGAATTTGGAACTCTAAATCAAGCACGGTTTGTGCTAGCCCCTTGAAACTTGACACAATAAAGTAGTTCTAAGTTCTATCTGTATGGTTTGTTTCCTCTTGAAGTAGCCCTAGGAGGGAGTGGTGAAACACACTTTCATTTGAAACGGGTTGCCAAGCTTCCAAAAAACTACGAGTGTCCTGAAATCTCAGCATATGTTTTTTCACCCATTCTTGAAGATACTTGGTGATAATGAGCAGTACACTAATCCCACTGGGTTCAGCAAATTTCGTTCTTCTAGGTTGAAGCATTCGTTGGCAGTATAAGTTTGAATTTTCAGGTTTCACTCTGTTTTCTCCTATATTGATAGATGAATTTGGAACTCCAAATCAAACACGGTTTGTGCTAGCCCCTTGAAACTTGACACAATAAAGTAGTTCTAAGTTCTATCTGTATGGTTTGTTTGCTCTTGAAGTTGCCTTAGGAGGGAGTGGTGAAACACACTTTCGTTTGAAAGAGGTTGCCAAGCTTCCGAAATACTATGAGTGTTCTGAAATCTCAGCATATGTTTTTATACCCAATCTTGAAGATCCTTGGTGGTAATGAGCAGTACACCAATCCCACTTGGATAAGCAAATTTCGTTCTTCTAGGTTGAAGCATTCGTTTTCAATAAAATTTTGAAATTTCGGGTTTCACGCTGTTTTCTCCTATATTTATACATGAATTTGGAACTCTAACTCAAACACGGTTTGTGCTAGCCCCTTGAAACTTGACACAATAAAGTAGTTCTAAGTTCTATCTGTACGGTTTGTTTCCTCTTGAAGTTGCCCTAGGAGGGAGTGGTGAAGCACACTTTCGATTGAAAGGGGTTGCCAAGCTTCCAAAATACTATGAGTGTCTTGAAATCTCAGCATATGTCTTTTCACCCAATCTTGAAGATACTTGGGGGTAATGAGCAGTACACCAATCCCACTGGGTTCAGCAAATTTCGTTCTTCTAGGCTGAAGCATTCGTTGGCAGTAAGAGTTTGAATTTTCAGGTTTCACTCTGTTTTCTCCTATATTGATAGATGAATTTGGAACTCCAAATCAAACACGGTTTGTGCTAGCCCCTTGAAACTTGACACAATAAAGTAGTTCTAAGTTGTATCTGTTCGGTTTCTTTCCTCTTGAAGTTGCCCTAGGAGGGAGTGGTGAAGCACACTTTCGTTTGAAAGGTGTTGCCAAGCTTCCAAAAAACTACGAGTGTCCTGAAATCTCAGCATATGTTTTTTCACCCAATCATGAAGATACTTGGTGGTAATGAGCAGTACACCAATCCCACTTGGCTCAGCAAATTTCGTTCTTCAAGGTTGAAGCATTGGTTTCCAATAAGAGTTTGAATTTTCATGTTTCACTCTGTTTTCTCTTATATTGATACATGAATTTGGAACTCTAAATCAAGCACGGATTGTGCTAGCCCCTTGAAACTTGACACAATAAAGTAGTTCTAAGTTCTATGTGTATGGTTTGTTTCCTCTTGAAGGAGCCCTAGGAGGGAGTGGTGAAACACACTTTCGTTTGAAACGGGTTGCCAAGCTTCCAAAAAACTACGAGTGTCCTGAAATCTCAGCATATGTTTTTTCACCCAATCTTGAAGATACTTGGTGATAATGAGCAGTACACCAATCCCACTGGGTTCAGCAAATTTCGTTCTTCTAGGTTGAAGCATTCGTTGGCAGTAAGAGGTTGAATTTTCAGGTTTCACTCTGTTTTCTCCTATATTGATAGATGGATTTGGAACACCAAATCAAACACGGTTTGTGCTAACCCCTTGAAACTTGACACAATAAAGTAGTTCTAAGTTCTATGTGTATGGTTTGTGTCCAATTGAAGTTTCCCTAGGAGGGAGTTGTGAAACACACTTTCGTTTGGAAGAGGTTGCCAAGCTTCCAAAATTCTACAAGTGTTCTGAAATCTCAGCATACGTTTTTTCACATAATCTTGAAGATACTTGGTGGTAATGAGCAGTACACCAATCCCACTTGGCTCAGTAAATTTCATTCTTCTAGGTTGGAGCATTCGTTTGCAATAAGTGTTTGAATTTTCAGGTTTCACTCTGTTTTCTCCTATATTGATACATGAATTTGGAACTCTAAATCAAGCACGGTTTGTGCTAGCCAATTGAAACTTGACACAATAAAGTAGTTCTAAGTTCTATCTGTATGGTTTGTTTCCTGTTGAAGTTGCCTTAGGAGGGAGTGGTGAAACACACTTTCGTTTGAAAGAGGTTGCCAAGCTTCCAAAATACTACGAGTGTCCTGAAAGCTAAGCATATGTTTTTTTACCCAATCTTGAATATCCTTGGTGGTAATGAGCAGTACACTAATCCCACTTGGCTCAGCAAATTTCATTCTTCTAGGTTGAAGCATTCGTGTGCAATAAGAGTTTGATTTTTCAGGTTTCACGCTGTTTTCTCCTATATTTATACATGAATTTGGAACTCTAACTCAAACACGGTTTGTGCTAGCCCCTTGAAACTTGACACAATAAATTAGTTCTAAGTTCTATCTGTATGGATTGTTTCCTCTTGAAGTTTCCCTAGGAGGGAGTGGTGAAACACACTTTCGTTTGGAAGAGTTTGCCAAGCTTCCAAAATACTACGAGTGTCCTGAAATCTCAGCATATGTTTTTTCACCCAATCTTGAAGATACTTGGTAGTAAGGAGCAGTACACCAATCCCACTTGGCTCAGCAAATTTCGTTCTTCTAGGTTGAAGCTTTCATTGGCAGTAAGAGTTTGAAATTTGAGGTTTCACTCTGTTTTCTCCTATATTGATAGATGAATTTGGAACTCCAAATCAAACACGGTTTGTGCTAGCCCCTTGAAACTTGACACAATAAAGTAGTTCTAAGTTCTATCTGTATGGTTTGTTTCCACTTGAAGTTGCCTTAGGAGGGAGTGGTGAAACACACTTTCGTTTGAAAGAGGTTGCCAAGCTTCCAAAATACTACGAGTGTCCTGAAATCTCAGCATATGTTTTTTTACCCAATCTTGAAAATCCTTGGAGGTAATGAGCAGTACACCAATCCCACTTGGCTCAGCAAATTTCATTCTTCTAGGTTGAAGCATTCGTGTGCAATAAGAGTTTGAATTTTCAGGTTTCACTCTGTTTTCTCCTATATTGATACATGAATTTGGAACTCTAAATCAAGCACGGTTTGTGCTAGTCCCTTGAAACTTGACACAATAAAGAAGTTCTAAGTTCTATGTGTATGGTTTGTTTCCTCTTGAAGTAGCCCTAGGAGGGAGTGGTGAAACACACTTTCGTTTGAAACGGGTTGCCAAGCTTTCAAAAAACTACGAGTGTCCTGAAATCTCAGCATATGTTTTTTCACCCATTCTTGAAGATACTTGGTGATAATGAGCAGTACACCAATCCCACTGGGTTCAGCAAATTTCGTTCTTGTAGGTTGAAGCATTCGTTGACAGTAAGAGTTTGAATTTTCAGGTTTCACTCTGTTTTCTCCTATATTTATACATGTATTTGGAACTCTAACTCAAACACGGTTTGTGCTAGCCCCTTGAAACTTGACACAATAAAGTAGTTCTAAGTTCTATCTGTACGGTTTGTTTCCTCTTGAAGTCGCCCTAGGAGGGAGTGGTGAAGCACACTTTCGATTGAAAGGGGTTGCAAAGCTTCCAAAATACTATGAGTGTCCTGAAATCTCAGCATATGTTTTTTCACCCAATGTTGAAGATACTTGGGGGTAATCAGCAGTACACCAATCCCACTGGGTTCAGCAAATTTCGTTCTTCTAGGCTGAAGCATTCGTTGGCAGTAAGAGTTTGAATTTTCAGGTTTCACTCTGTTTTCTCCTATATTGATAGATGAATTTGGAACTCCAAATCAAACACGGTTTGTGCTAGCCCCTTGAAACTTGACACAATAAAGTAGTTCTAAGTTGTATCTGTTCGGTTTGTTTCCTCTTGACGTTGCCCTAGGAGGGAGTGGTGAAGCACACTTTCGTTTGAAAGGTGTTGCCAAGCTTCCAAAAAACTACGAGTGTCCTGAAATCTCAGCATATGTTTTTTCACCCAATCATGAAGATACTTGGTGGTAATGAGCAGTACACCAATCCCACTTGGCTCAGCAAATTTAGTTCTTCTAGGTTGAAGCATTGGTTTCCAATAAGAATTTGAATTTTCAGGTTTCACTCTGTTTTCTCTTATATTGATACATGAATTTGGAACTCTAAATCAAGCACGGATTGTGCTACCCCTTGAAACTTGACACAATAAAGTAGTTCTAAGTTTTATGTGTATGGTTTGTTTCCTCTTGAAGTAGCCCTAAAAGGGAGTGGTAAAACACACTTTCGTTTGAAACGGGTTGCCAAGCTTCCAAAAAACTACGAGTGTCCTGAAATCTCAGCATATGTTTTTTCACCCATTCTTGAAGATACTTGGTGATAATGAGCAGTACACCAATCCCACTGGGTTCAGCAAATTTCGTTCTTCTAGGTTGAAGCATTCGTTGGCAGTAAGAGGTTGAATTTTCAGGTTTCACTCTGTTTTCTCCTATATTGATAGATGGATTTGGAACTCCAAATCAAACACGGTTTGTGCTAGCCCCTTGAAACTTGACACAATAAAGTAGTTCTAAGTTCTATGTGTATGGTTTGTGTCCAATTGAAGTTTCCCTAGGAGGGAGTTGTGAAACACACTTTCGTTTGGAAGAGGTTGCCAAGCTTCCAAAATTCTACAAGTGTCCTGAAATCTCAGCATACGTTTTTTCACCCAATCTTGAAGATACTTGGTGGTAATGAGCAGTACACCAATCCCACTTGGCTCAGTAAATTTCATTCTTCTAGGTTGGAGCATTCGTTTGCAATAAGAGTTTGAATTTTCAGGTTTCACTCTGTTTTCTCCTATATTGATACATGAATTTGGAACTCTAAATCAAGCACGGTTTGTGCTAGCCCCTTGAAACTTGACACAATAATGTAGTTCTAAATTCTATGTGTATGGTTTGTGTCCAATTGAAGTTTCCCTAGGAGGGAGTTGTGAAACACACTTTCGTTTGGAAGAGGTTGCCAAGCTTCCAAAATACTACAAGTGTCCTGAAATCTCAGCATACGTTTTTTCACCCAATCTTGAAGATACTTGGGTGTAATCAGCAGTACACCAATCCCACTTGACTCAGCAAATTTCGTTTTTCTAGGTTGAAGCATTCGTTTGCAATAAGAGTTTGAGTTTTCAGGTTTCACTCTGTTTTCTCCTATATTGATACATGAATTTGGAACTCTAAATCAAGAACGGTTTGTGCTAGTCCCTTGAAACTTGACACAATAAAGTAGTTCTAAGTTCTATCTGTACGGTTTGTTTCCTCTTGAAGTTGCCCTAGGATTGAGTGGTGAAGCACACTTTCATTTGAAAGGGGTTGCCAAGCTTCCAAAAGCTACGAGTGTCCTGCAATCTCAGCATATGTTTTTTCACCCAATCTTGAAGATACTTGGTGGTAATGAGCAGTACACCAATCCCACTTGGCTAAGCAAATTTCGTTCTTCTAGGATGAAGCATTCGTTTTCAATAAAATTTTGAAATTTTGGGTTTCACGCTGTTTTCTCCTATATTTATACATGAATTTGGAACTCTAACTCAAACATGGTTTGTGCTAGCCCCTTGAAACTTGACACAATAAATTAGTTCTAAGTTCTATCTGTATGGTTTGTTTCCTCTTGAAGTTTCCTTAGGAGGGAGTGGTGAAACACACTTTCGTTTGGAAGAGGTTGCCAAGCTTCCAAAATACTACGAGTGTCCTGAAATCTCAGCATATGTTTTTTCACCCCATCTTGAAGATACTTGGTAGTAAGGAGCAGTACACCAATCCCACTTGGCTCAGCAAATTTCGTTCTTCTAGGTTGAAGCATTCGTTGGCAGTAAGAGTTTGAAATTTGAGGTTTCACTCTGTTTTCTCCTATATTGAGAGATGACTTTGGAACTCAAAATCAAACACGGTTTGTGCTAGCCCCTTGAAACTTGACACAATAAAGTAGTTGTAAGTTCTATGTGTATGGTTTGTGTCCAATTGAAGTTTCCCTAGGAGGGAGTGGTGAAACACACTTTCATTTGGAAGAGGTTGCCAAGCTTCCAAAATACTACGAGTGTCCTGAAATCTCAGCATATGGTTTTTCACCCAATCTTGAAGATCCTTGGTGGTAATGAGCAGTACACCAATCCCACGTGGCTCAGCAAATTTCGTTCTTCTAGGTTGAAGCATTCGTTTGCAATAAGAGTTTGAATTTTCAGGTTTCACTCTGTTTTCTCCTATATTGATACGTGAATTTGGAACTCTAAATCAAGAACGGTTTGTGCTAGCCCCTTGAAACTTGACACAATAAAGTAGTTCTAAGTTCTATCTGTATGGTTTGTTTCCTCTTGAAGTTGCCTTAGGAGGGAGTGGTGAAACACACTTTCGTTTGAAAGAGGTTGCCAAGCTTCCAAAATACTACGAGTGTCCTGAAATCTCAGCATATGTTTTTTTACCCAATCTTGAATATCCTTGGAGGTAATGAGCAGTACACCAATCCCACTTGGCTCAGCAAATTTCGTTCATCTAGGTTGAAGCATTCGTGTGCAATAAGAGTTTGAATTTTCAGGTTTCACTCTGTTTTCTCCTATATTGATACATGAATATGGAACTCTAAATCAAGCACGGTTTGTGCTAGCCCCTTGAAACTTGACACAATAAAGAAGTTCTAAGTTCTATGTGTATGGTTTGTGTCCAATTGAAGTTTCCCTAGGAGGGAGTTGTGAAACACACTTTCGTTTGGAAGAGGTTGCCAAGCTTCCAAAATACTACAAGTGTCCTGAAATCTCAGCATACGTTTTTTCACCCAATCTTGAAGATACTTGGGGGTAATGAGCAGGACAGCAATCCCACTTGACTCAGCAAATTTCGTTCTTCTAGGTTGAAGCATTCGTTTGCAATGAGAGTTTGAGTTTTCAGGTTTCACTCTGTTTTCTCCTATATTGATACATGAATTTGGAACTCTAAATCAAGAACGGTTTGTGCTAGCCCCGTGAAACTTGACACAATAAAGTAGTTCTAAGTTCTATCTGTACAGTTTGTTTAATCTTGAAGTTGCCCTAGGAGGGAGTGGTGAAGCACACTTTCATTTGAAAAGGGTTGCCAAGCTTCCAAAAAACTACGAGTGTCCTGAAATCTCAGCATATGTTTTTTCACCCAATCTTGAAGATACTTGGTGGTAATGAGCAGTACACCAATCCCACTTGGCTAAGCAAATTTCGTTCTTCTAGGTGCAAGCATTCGTTTTCAATAAAATTTTGAAATTTTGGGTTTCACGCTGTTTTCTCCTATATTTATACATGAATTTGGAACTCTAACTCAAACACGGTTTGTGCTAGCCCATTGAAACTTGACCCAATAAATTAGTTCTAAGTTCTAATTGTAAGGTTTGTTTCCTCTTAAAGTTTCCCTAGGAGGGAGTGGTGAAACACACTTTCCTTTGGAAGAGGTTGCCAAGCTTCCAAAATACTACGAGTGTCCTGAAATCTCAGCATATGTTTTTTCACCCAATCTTGAATATCCTTGGTGGTAATGAGCAGTACACCAATCCCACTTGGCTCAGCAAATTTCGTTCTTCTAGGTTGAAGCATTCGTGTGCAATAAGAGTTTGAATTTTCAGGTTTCACTCTGTTTTCTCCTATATTGATACATGAATTTGGAACTCTAAATCAAGCACGGTTTGTGCTAGCCCCTTGAAACTTGACACAATAAAGTAGTTCTAAGTTCTATGTGTATGGTTTGTTTCCTCTTGAAGTAGCCCTAGGAGGGAGTGGTGAAACACACTTTCGTTTGAAACGGGTTGCCAAGCTTCCAAAAAACTACGAGTGTCCTAAAATCTCAGCATATGTTTTTTCACCCATTCTTGAAGATACTTGGTGATAATGAGCAGTACACCAATCCCACTGGGTTCAGCAAATTTCGTTCTTCTAGGTTGAAGCATTCGTTGGCAGTAAGTGTTTGAATTTTCAGGTTTCACTCTGTTTTCTCCTATATTGATAGATGGATTTGGAACTCCAAATCAAACACGGTTTGTGCTAGCCCCTTGAAACTTGACACAATAAAGTAGTTCTAAATTCTATGTGTATGGTTTGTGTCCAATTGAAGTTTCCCTATTAGGGAGTTGTGAAACACACTTTCGTTTGGAAGAGGTTGCCAAGCTTCCGAAATACTACAAGTGTCCTGAAATCTCAGCATACGTTTTTTCACCCAATCTTGAAAACACTTGGTGGTAATGAGCAGTACACCAATCCCACTTGGCTCAGCAAATTTCGTTCTTCTAGGTTGAAGCATTCGTTTTCAATGAAAGTTTGAAATTTCGGGTTTCACGCAGTTTTCTCCTGTATTTATACATGAATTTGGAACTCGAAATCAAACACGGTTTGTGCTAGCCCCTTGAAACTTGACACAATAAATTAGTTCCAAGTTCTATCTGTATGGTTTGTTTCCTCTTGAAGTTTCCCTAGGAGAGAGTAATGAAACACACTTTCGTTTGAAAGGGGTTGCTAAGCTTCCAAAATACTACGAGTGTCCTGAAATCTCAGCATATGTTTTTTTACCCAATCTTGAATATCCTTGGTGGTAATGAGCAGTAAACCAATCCCTCTTGGCTCAGCAAATTTCGTTCTTCTAGGTTGAAGCATTCGTTGGCAGTAAGAGGTTGAATTTTCAGGTTTCACTCTGTTTTCTCCTATATTGATACATGAATTTGGAACTCCAAATCAAACACGGTTTGTGCTAGCCCCTTGAAACTTGACACAATAAAGTAGTTCTAAGTTCTATCTGTACGGTTTGATTCCTCTTGAAGTTGCCCTAGGATTGAGTGGTGAAGCACACTTTCGTTTGAAAGGGGTTGCCAAGCTTCCAAAAAACTACGAGTGTCCTGAAATCTCAGCATGTGTTTTTTCACCCAATCTTGAAGATACTTGGAGGTAATGAGCAGTACACCAATCCCACTTGGCTAAGCAAATTT
Organism: Callospermophilus lateralis; assembly: GCF_048772815.1. Classification (NCBI taxonomy): domain Eukaryota; kingdom Metazoa; phylum Chordata; class Mammalia; order Rodentia; family Sciuridae; genus Callospermophilus; species Callospermophilus lateralis. The sequence continues at coordinate 3,871 of NW_027518157.1, read as the reverse complement.
CGTTCTTCTAGGTTGAAGCATTCGTTTTCAATAAAATTTTGAAATTTCAGGTTTCGTGCTGTTTTCTCCTATATTTATACATGAATTTGGAACTCTAACTAAAACACGGTTTGTGCTAGCCCCTTGAAACTTGACACAATAAAGTAGTTCTAAGTTCTATCTGTACGGTTTGTTTCCTCTTGAAGTTGCCCTAGGAGGGAGTGGTGAAGCCCACTTTCGATTGAAAGGGCTTGCCAAGCTTCCAAAATACTACGAGTGTCCTGAAATCTCAGCATCTGTTTTTTCACCCAATCTTGCAGATACTTCGGGGTAATGAGCAGTACACCAATCCCACTTGGTTCAGCAAATTTCGTTCTTCTAGGTTGAAGCATTCGTTGACAGTAAGAGTTTGAATTTTCAGGTTTCACTCTGTTTTCTCCTATATTGATACATGAATTTGGAACTCTAAATCAAGCACGGTTTGTGCTAGCCCCTTGAAACTTGACACAATAAAGCAGTTCTAAGTTCTATGTGTATGGTTTGATTCCTCTTGAAGTTGCCCTAGGAAGGAGTGGTGAAGCACACTTTCGATTGAAAGGGGTTGCCAAGCTTCCAAAATACTACGAGTGTCCTGAAATCTCAGCATATGTTTTTTCACCCAATCTTGAAGATACTTGTGGGTAATGAGCAGTACACCAATCCCACTGGGTTCAGCAAATTTCGTTCTTCTAGGTTGAAGCATTCGTTGGCAGTAAGAGTTTGAATTTTCAGGTTTCACTGTGTTTTCTCCTATATTGATAGATGAATTTGGAACTCCAAATCAAACACGGTTTGTGCTAGCCCCTTGAAACTTGACACAATAAAGTAGTTCTAAGTTCGATCTGTTCGGTTTGTTTCCTCTTGAAGTTGCCCGAGGAGGGAGTGGTGAAGCACACTTTCGTTTGAAAGGTGTTGCCAAGCTTCCAAGAAACTACCCGTGTCCTGAAATCTCAGCATATGTTTTTTCACCCAATCTTGAAGATACTTGGTGGTAATGAGCAGTACTCCAATCCCACTTGGCACAGCAAATTTCGTTCTTCTAGGTTGAAGCATTCGTTTCCAATAAGAGTTTGAATTTTCAGGTTTCACTCTGTTTTCTCTTATATTGATACATGAATTTGGAACTCTAAATCAAGCACGGATTGTGCTAGCCCCTTGAAACTTGACACAATAAAGTAGTTCTAAGTTCTATGTGTATGGTTTGTTTCCTCTTGAAGTAGCCCTATGAGGGAGTGGTGAAACACACTTTCGTTTGAAACGGGTTGCCAAGCTTCCAAAAAACTACGAGTGTCCTGAAATCTCAGCATATGTTTTTTCACCCAATCTTGAAGATACTTGGTGATAATGAGCAGTACACCAATCCCACTGGGTTCAGCAAATTTCGTTCTTCTAGGTTGAAGCATTCATTGGCAGTAAGAGGTTGAAATTTCAGGTTTCACTCTGTTTTCTCCTATATTGATAGATGGATTTGGAACTCCAAATCAAACACAGTTTGTGCTACCCCCTTGAAACTTGACACAATAAAGTAGTTCTAAGTTCTATGTGTATGGTTTGTGTCCATTTGAAGTTTCCCTAGGTGGGAGTTGTGAAACACACTTTCGTTTGGAAGAGGTGGCCAAGCTTCCAAAATACTACAAGTGTCCTGAAATCTCAGCATACGTTTTTTTCACCCAATCTTGAAGATACTTGGTGGTAATGAGCAGTACACCAATCCCACTTGGCTCAGTAAATTTCATTCTTCTAGGTTGGAGCATTCCTTTGCAATAAGAGTTTGAATTTTCAGGTTTCACTCTGTTTTCTCCTATATTGATACATGAATTTGGAACTCTAAATCAAGCACGATTTGTGTTAGCCCCATGAAACTTGACACAATAAAGTAGTTCTAAGTTCTATCTCGATGGTTTGTTTCCTCTTGAAGTTGCCTTAGGAGGGAGTGGTGAAACACACTTTCGTTTGAAAGAGGTTGCCAAGCTTCCAAAATACTATGAGTGTCCTGAAATCTCAGCATATGTTTTTATACCCAATCTTGAAGATCCTTGGTGGTAATGAGCAGTCCACCAATCCCACTTGGCTCAGCAAATTTCATTCTTCTAGGTTGAAGCATTCGTTTTCAATAAAATTTTGAAATTTTGCGTTTCACGCTGTTCTCTCCTATATTTATACATGAATTTGGAATTCTAACTCAAACACGGTTTGTGCTAGCCCCTTGAAACTTGACACAATAAAGTAGTTCTAAGTTCTATCTGTACGGTTTGTTTCCTCTTGAAGTTGCCCTAGGAGGGAGTGGTGAAGCACACTTTCGATTGAAAGGGGTTGCCAAGCTTCCAAAAAACTACGAGTGTCCTGAAATCTCAGCATATGTTTTTTCACCCAATCTTGAAGATACTTGGGGGTAATGAGCAGTACAGCAATCCCACTGGGTTCAGCAAATTTCGTTCTTCTAGGTTGAAGCATTCGTTGGCAGTAAGAGGTTGAATTTTCAGGTTTCACTCTATTTTCTCCTAAATTGATAGATGGATTTGGAACTCCAAATCAAACACGGTTTGTGCTAGCCCCTTGAAACTTGACACAATAAAGTAGTTCTAAGTTCTATCTGTTCGGTTTGTTTCCTCTTGATGTTGCCCTAGGAGGGAGTGGTGAAGCACACTTTCGTTTGAAAGGTGTTCCGAAGCTTTCAAAAAACTACGAGTGTCCTGAAATCTCAGCATATGTTTTTTCACCCAATCTTGAAGATCCTTGGTGGTAATGAGCAGTACACCAATCCCACTTGGCTAAGCAAATTTCGTTCTTCTAGGTTGAAGCATTCGTTTTCAATAAAATTTTGAAATTTTGGGTTTCACGCTGTTTTCTCCTATATTTATACATGAATTTGGAACTCTAACTCAAACACGGTTTGTGCTAGCCCCTTGAAACTTGACCCAATAAATTAGTTCTAAGTTCTATCTGTATGGTTTGTTTCCTCTTGAAGTTTCCCTAGGAGGGAGTGGTGAAACACACTTTCCTTTGGAAGAGGTTACCAAGCTTCCAAAATACTACGAGTGTCCTGAAATCTCAGCATAATTTTTTTCACCCAATCTTGAAGATACTTGGTAGTAAGGAGCAGTACACCAATCCCACTTGGCTCAGCAAATTTCGTTCTTCTAGGTTGAAGCATTCGTTGGCAGTAAGAGTTTGAAATTTGAGGTTTCACTCTGGTTTCTCCTATATTGATAGATGAATTTGGAACTCCAAATCAAACACGGTTTGTGCTAGCCCCTTGAAACTTGACACAATAAAGTAGTTCTAAGTTCTATCTGTATGGTTTGTGTCCAATTGAAGTTTCCGTAGGAGGGAGTGGTGAAACACACTTTCGTTTCGAAGAGGTTGCCAAGCTTCCAAAATACTACGAGTGTCCTGAAATCTCAGCATATGTTTTTTCACCCAATCTTGAAGATACTTGGTGGTAATGAGCAGTACACCAAGCCCACTTGGCTCAGCAAATTTCGTTCTTCTAGGTTGAAGCATTCGTTTGCAATAAGAGTTTGAATTTTCAGGTTTCACTCTGTTTTCGCCTATATTGATACGTGAATTGGGAACTCTAAATCAAGAACGGTTTGTGCTAGCCCCTTGAAACTTGACACAATAAAGTAGTTCTAAGTTCTATCTGTATGGTTTGTTTCCTCTTGAAGTTTCCTTAGGAGGGAGTGGTGAAACACACTTTCGTTTGAAAGGTGTTGCCAAGCTTCCAAAAAACTACGAGTGTCCTGAAATCTCAGCATATGTTTTTTTACCCAATCTTGAATATCCTTGGAGGTAATGAGCAGTATACCAATCCCACTTGGCTCAGCAAATTTCGTTCTTCTAGGTTGAGGCA
>NW_027518156.1:0-36380 GCF_048772815.1 Callospermophilus lateralis | reverse complement strand
CCTAAATATAAAAACTGCTATTGTAGACGAACGCTTCAACCTAGAAGAACAAAATTTGGTGAGCCAAGTGGGATTTGTGTACTGATCATTACCACCAAGTATCAACAAGATTGTGTGAAAAAATATTTGCTGGTATTTCGGAAACTCGTTATTTCTTGGAAGCTTGGCAAACCCTTTCAATGAAAGTGCTTTTACCGAGTCTCTGGTAGGGCTACTTAAAGAGGAAACAAACCATAGAGATAAAACTGAGAATTCCTATATTTTGTCAAGTTTCAAAGAGCTACTACAAACCATGTTGGATTTAGAGTTCCAAATTCATCTATCTATATATGAGAGAACAGAGTGAAACCTAAATATAAAAACTGCTACTGTAGACGAACGCTTCAACCTAGAAGAACAAAATTTGGTGAGCCAAGTGGGATTTGTGTACTGATCATTACCACCAAGTATCATCAAGATTGGGTGAAAAAATATTTGCTGGTATTTCGGAAACTCGTTATTTCTTAGAAGCTTGGACACCCATCTCAATGAAAGTGCTTTCCACAGTCTGTGCCTGGGGCTACTTGAAGAGGAAACAAAAGATAGCGACAAAACTGAGAACTCCTTTATTTTGTCAAGTTTCAAAGAGTTACAACAAACCATGTTGGATTTAGAGTTCCAAATTCATCTATCTATATATGAGAGAACAGAGAGAAACCTAAATATGAAAACTGCTACTGTAGACGAACGCTTCAACCTAGAAGAACAAAATTTGGTGAGCCAAGTGGGATTTGTGTACTGATCATGACCACCAAGTATCATCAAGATTGGGTGAAAAAATATTTGCTGGTATTTCGGAAACTCGTTATTTCTTAGAAGCTTGGGAACCCCTCTCAATGAAAGTGCTTTTCCACAGTCTGTGCCTAGGCTACTTGAAGAGGAAAACAAAACCGTTAGAGACAATCTGAGAACTCCTTTATTTTGTCAAGTTTCAAAGAGGTACTACAAACCATGTTGGATTTAGAGTTCCAAATTCATCTATTCTATAGGAGAGAACAGAGAGAAACCTAAATAATAAAACTGCTACTGTAGACGAACGCTTCAACCTAGAAGACCAAATTTGGTGAGCCAAGTGGGATTTGTATACTGATCATTACCACCAAGTATCAACAGTTGTGTGAAAAAAATATATTGCTGTATGTCGGAAACTCGTTATTTTCTGAGAAGCTTGGCAACCCATCTCAATGAAAGTGCTCTCCACAGTCTGGCCTAGGCCTTCTTTAAGAGGAAACAAACCATAGAGGACAAAACTGAGAACTCCTTTATTTTGTCAAGTTTCAAAGAGCTACTACAAACCATGTTGGATTTAGAGTTCCAAATTCATCTATCTATATAGGAGAGAACAGAGGGAAACCTAAATATAAAAACTGCTAAGGTAGAAGAACGCTTCAACCTAGAAGAACAAAATTTGGTGAGCCAAGTGGGATTTGGTGTACTGATCATTACCACCAAGTATCATCAAGATTGGGTGAAAAATATTTGCTGATATTTCGGAAACTCGTTTATTTCTTAGAAGCTTGGCAAACCCTCTCAATGAAAGTGCTTTTCCACAGTCTGTGCCTAGGGCTACTTGAAGAGGGAACAAACCATAGAGACAATCTGAGACCTCCTTTATTTTGTCAAGTTTCAAAGAGCTACTACATACATGTTGGATTTAGAGTTCCAAATTCATGTATCTATATACGAGAGAACAGAGAGAAACCTAAATATGAAAACTGCTACTGTAGACGAACGCTTCAACCTAGAAGAACAAAATTTGGTGAGCCAAGTGGGATTTGTGTACTGATCATTACCACCAAGCATCATCAAGATTGGGTGAAAAAATATTTGCTGGTATTTCGGAAACTCGTTATTTCTTAGAAGCTTGGGAACCCCTCTCAATGAAAGTGCTTTTCCACAGTCTGTGCCTGGGGCTACTTGAATAGGAAACAAACCATAGCGACAAAACTGAGAACTCCTTTATTTTGTCAAGTTTCAAAGAGCTACTACAAATTATGTTGGATTTAGTTAAAAATTCATCTTTCTATATAGGAGAGAACAGAGGGAAACCTAAATATAAAAACTGCTACTGTAGACGAACGCTTCAACCTAGAAGAACAAAATTTGGTCAGCCAAGTGGGATTTGTGTACTGATCATGACCACCAAGTATCATCAAGATTGGGTGAAAAAATATTTGCTGGTATTTCGGAAACTCGTTATTTCTTAGAAGCTTGGACACCCATCTCAATGAAAGTGCTTTCCACAGTCTGTGCCTGGGGCTACTTGAAGAGGAAACAAACCATAGCGACAAAACTGAGAACTCCTTTATTTTGTCAAGTTTCAAAGAGTTACAACAAACCATGTTGGATTTAGAGTTCCAAATTCATCTATCTATATATGAGAGAACAGAGTGAAACCTAAATATAAAAACTGCTACTGTAGACGAACGCTTCAACCTAGAAGAACAAAATTTGGTGAGCCAAGTGGGATTTGTGTACTGATCATGACCACCAAGTATGATCAAGATTGGGTGAAAAAATATTTGCTGGTATTTCGGAAACTCGTTATTTCTTAGAAGCTTGGGAACCCCTCTCAATGAAAGTGCTTTTCCACAGTCTGTGCCTAGGGCTACTTGAAGAGGAAACAAACCGTAGAGACAAATCTGAGAACTCCTTTATTTTGTCAAGTTTCAAAGAGCTACTACAAACCATGTTGGATTTAGAGTTCCAAATTCATCTATCTATATAGGAGAGAACAGAGAGAAACCTAAATATAAAAACTGCTACTGTAGACGAACGCTTCAACCTAGAAGACCAAAATTTGGTGAGCCAAGTGGGATTTGTATACTGATCATTACCACCAAGTATCAACAAGTTTGTGTGAAAAAATATTTGCTGGTATGTCGGAAACTCGTTATTTCTTAGAAGCTTGGCAACCCATCTCAATGAAAGTGCTCTCCACAGTCTGTGCCTAGGCCTTCTTTAAGAGGAAACAAACCATAGAGACAAAACTGAGAACTCCTTTCTTTGTCAAGTTTCAAAGAGCTACTACAAACCATGTTGGATTTAGAGTTCCAAATTCATCTATCTATATAGGAGAGAACAGAGGGAAACCTAAATATAAAAACTGCTACTGTAGAAGAACGCTTCAACCTAGAAGAACAAAATTTGGTGAGCCAAGTGGGATTTGTGTACTAATCATTACCACCAAGTATCATCAAGATTGGGTGAAAAAATATTTGCTGATATTTCGGAAACTCGTTATTTCTTAGAAGCTTGGCAAACCCTCTCAATGAAAGTGCTTTTCCACAGTCTGTGCCTAGGGCTACTTGAAGAGGGAACAAACCATAGAGACAATCTGAGACCTCCTTTATTTTGTCAAGTTTCAAAGAGCTACTACATACCATGTTGGATTTAGAGTTCCAAATTCATGTATCTATATACGAGAGAACAGAGAGAAACCTAAATATGAAAACTGCTACTGTAGACGAACGCTTCAACCTAGAAGAACAAAATTTGGTGAGCCAAGTGGGATTTGTGTACTGATCATTACCACCAAGCATCATCAAGATTGGGTGAAAAAATATTTGCTGGTATTTCGGAAACTCGTTATTTCTTAGAAGCTTGGGAACCCCTCTCAATGAAAGTGCTTTTCCACAGTCTGTGCCTGGGGCTACTTGAATAGGAAACAAACCATAGCGACAAAACTGAGAACTCCTTTATTTTGTCAAGTTTCAAAGAGCTACTACAAATTATGTTGGATTTAGAGTTAAAAATTCATCTTTCTATATACGAGAGAACAGAGGGAAACCTAAATATAAAAACTGCTACTGTAGACGAACGCTTCAACCTAGAAGAACAAAATTTGGTCAGCCAAGTGGGATTTGTGTACTGATCATGACCACCAAGTATCATCAAGATTGGGTGAAAAAATATTTGCTGGTATTTCGGAAACTCGTTATTTCTTAGAACCTTGGGAACCACTCTCAATGAAAGTGCTTTTCCACAGTCTGTGTCTAGGGCTTCTTGAAGAGGAAACAAACCATAGAGACAAATCTTAGAACTCCTTTATTTTGTCAAGTTTCAAAGAGGTACTACAAACCATGTTGGATTTAGAGTTCCAAATTCATCTATCTATATAGGAGAGAACAGAGAGAAACCTAAATATAAAAACTGCTACTGTAGACGAACGCTTCAACCTAGAAGACCAAAATTTGGTGAGAGAAGTGGGATTTGTATACTGATCATTACCACCAAGTATCAACAAGTTTGTGTGAAAAAGTATTTGCTGGTATGTCGGAAACTCGTTATTTCTTAGAAGCTTGGCAACCCATCTCAATGAAAGTGCTCTCCACAGTCTGTGCCTAGGGCTTCTTTAAGAGGAAAGAAACCATAGAGACAAAACTGAGAACTCCTTTATTTTGTCAAGTTTCAAAGAGCTACTACAAACCATGTTGGATTTAGAGTTCCAAATTCATCTATCTATATAGGAGAGAACAGAGGGAAACCTAAATATAAAAACTGCTACTGTAGAAGAACGCTTCAACCTAGAAGAACAAAATTTGGTGAGCCAAGTGGGATTTGTGTACTGATCATTACCACCAAGTATCATCAAGATTGGGTGAAAAAATATTTGCTGATATTTCGGAAACTCGTTATTTCTTAGAAGCTTGGCAAACCCTCTCAATGAAAGTGCTTTTCCACAGTCTGTGCCTAGGGCTACTTGAAGAGGGAACAAACCATAAAGACAATCTGAGACCTCCTTTATTTTGTCAAGTTTCAAAGAGCTACTACATACCATGTTGGATTTAGAGTTCCAAATTCATCTATCTATATAGGAGAGAACAGAGAGAAACCTAAATATAAAAACTGCTATTGTAGACGAACGCTTCAACCTAGAAGAACAAAATTTGGTGAGCCAAGTGGGATTTGTGTACTGATCATTAACACCAAGTATCAACAAGATTGTGTGAAAAAATATTTGCTGGTATTTCGGAAACTCGTTATTTCTTGGAAGCTTGGCAAACCCTTTCAATGAAAGTGCTTTTACCGAGTCTCTGGTAGGGCTACTTAAAGAGGAAACAAACCATAGAGATAAAACTGAGAATTCCTTTATTTTGTCAAGTTTCAAAGAGCTACTACAAACCATGTTGGATTTAGAGTTCCAAATTCATCTATCTATATATGGGAGAACAGAGTGAAACCTAAATATAAAAACTGCTACTGTAGAAGAACGCTTCAACCTAGAAGAACAAAATTTGTTGAGCCAAGTGGGATTTGTGTACTGATCATTACCACCAAGTATCATCAAGATTGGGTGAAAAAATATTTGCTGGTATTTCGGAAACTCGTTATTTCTTAGAAGCTTGGCAACCGATCTCAATGAAAGTGCTTTCCACAGTCTGTGCCTGGGGCTACTTGAAGAGGAAACAAACCACAGCGACAAAACTGAGAACTTCTTTATTTTGTCAAGTTTCAAAGAGCTACTACAAACCATGTTGGATTTAGAGTTCCAAATTCATCTATCTATATATGAGAGAACAGAGTGAAACCTAAATATAAAAACTGGTACTGTAGACGAACGCTTCAACCTAGAAGAACAAAATTTGGTGAGCCAAGTGGGATTTGTGTACTGATCATTACCACCAAGTATCAACAAGATTGTGTGAAAAAATATTTGCTGGTATTTCGGAAACTCGTTATTTCTTGGAAGCTTGGCAAACCCTTTCAATGAAAGTGCTTTTCCCGAGTCTCTGCCTAGGGCTACTTAAAGAGGAAACAAACCATAGAGATAAAACTGAGAATTCCTTTATTTTTTCAAGTTTCAAAGAGCTACTACAAACCATGTTGGATTTAGAGTTCCAAATTCATCTATCTATATATGAGAGAACAGAGTGAAACCTAAATATAAAAACTGCTACTGTAGAAGAACGCTTCAACCTAGAAGAACAAAATTTGGTGAGCCAAGTGGGATTTGTGTACTGATCATGACCACCAAGTATGATCAAGATTGGGTGAAAAAATATTTGCTGGTATTTCGGAAACTCGTTATTTCTTAGAAGCTTGGGAACCACTCTCAATGAAAGTGCTTTTCCACAGTCTGTGCCTGGGGCTACTTGAATAGGAAACAAACCATAGCGACAAAACTGAGAACTCCTGTATTTTGTCAAGTTTCAAAGAGCTACTACAAACCATGTTGGATTTAGAGTTCCAAATTCATCTTTCTATATAGGAGAGAACAGAGGGAAACCTAAATATAAAAACTGCTACTGTAGACGAACGCTTCAACCTAGAAGAACAAAATTTGGTCAGCCAAGTGGGATTTGTGTACTGATCATTAGCAACAAGTATCATCAAGATTGGGTGAAAAAATATTCGCTGTTATTTCGGAAACTCGTTATTTCTTAGAAGCTTGGCAACCCCTCTCAATTAAAGTGCTTTTCCACAGTCTGTGCCTATGGCTACTTGAAGAGTAAACAAACCATGGAGACAAATCTGAGACCTCCTTTATTTTGTCAAGTTTCAAAGAGCTACTACAAACCATGTTGGATTTAGAGTTCCAAATTCATCTATCTATATAGGAGAGAACAGAGAGAAACCTAAATATAAAAACTGCTATTGTAGACGAACGCTTCAACCTAGAAGAACAAAATTTGGTGAGCCAAGTGGGATTTGTGTACTGATCATTACCACCAAGTATCAAAAAGATTGTGTGAAAAAATATTTGCTGGTATTTCGGAAACTCGTTATTTCTTGGAAGCTTGGCAACCCCTTTCAATTAAAGTGCTTTTCCCAAGTCTCTGCCTAGGGCTACTTAAAGAGGAAACAAACCATAGAGTTAAAACTGAGAATTCCTTTATTTTGTCAAGTTTCAAATAGCTACTACAAACCATGTTGGATTTAGAGTTCCAAATTCATCTATCTATATATGAGAGAACAGAGAGAAACCTAAATATAAAAACTGCTACTGTAGTCGAACGCTTGAACCTAGAAGAACAAAATTTGGTGAGCCAAGTGGGATTTGTGTACTGATCATTACCACCAAGTATCATCAAGATTGGGTGAAAAAATATTTGCTGGTATTTCGGAAACTCGTTATTTCTTAGAAGCTTGGCAACCCATCTCAATGAAAGTGCTTTCCACAGTCTGTGCCTGGGGCTACTTGAAGAGGAAACAAACCATAGCGACAAAACTGAGAACTCCTTTATTTTGTCAAGTTTCAAAGAGCTACTACAAACCATGTTGGATTTAGAGTTCCAAATTCATCTATCTATATATGAGAGAACAGAGTGAAACCTAAATATAAAAACTGCTACTGTAGACGAACGCTTCAACCTAGAAGAACAAAATTTGGTGAGCCAAGTGGGATTTCTGTACTGATCATGACCACCAAGTATGATCAAGATTGGGTGAAAAAATATTTGCTGGTATTTCGGAAACTCGTTATTTCTTAGAAGCTTGGGAACCCCTCTCAATGAAAGTGTTTTCCACAGTCTGTGCCTAGGGCTACTTGAAGAGGAAACAAACCATAGAGACAAATCTGAGAACTCCTTTATTTTGTCAAGTTTCAAAGAGCTACTACAAACCATGTTGGATTTAGAGATCCAAATTCATCTATCTATATAGGAGAGAACAGAGAGAAAAATAAATATAAAAACTGCTACTGTAGACGAACGCTTCAACCTAGAAGACCAAAATTTGGTGAGCCAAGTGGGATTTGTATACTGATCATTACCACCAAGTATCAACAAGATTGTGTGAAAAAATATTTGCTGGTATTTCGGAAACTCGTTATTTCTTAGAAGCTTGGCAACCCATCTCAATGAAAGTGCTCTCCACAGTCTGTGCCTAGGGCTTCTTTAAGAGGAAACAAGCCATAGAGAAAACACTGAGAACTCCTTAATTTTGTCAAGTTTCAAAGAGCTACTACAAACCATGTTGGATTTGGAGCTCCAAATTCATCTATCTATATAGGAGAGAACAGAGGGAAACCTAAATATAAAAACTGCTACTGTAGACGAACGCTTCAACCTAGAAGAACAAAATTTGGTGAGCCAAGTGGGATTTGTGTACTGATCATTACCACCAAGTATCAACAAGATTGTGTGAAAAAATATTTGCTGGTATTTCGGAAACTCGTTATTTCTTGGAAGCTTGGAAAGCCCTTTCAATTAAAGTGCTTTTCCCAAGTCTCTGTCTAGGGCTACTTAAAGAGGAAACAAACCATAGAGATAAAACTGAGAATTCCTTTATTTTGTCAAGTTTCAAATAGCTCCTACAAACCATGTTGGATTTAGAGTTCCAAATTCATCTATCTATATATGAGAGAACAGAGAGAAACCTAAATATAAAAACTGCTACTGTAGTCGATCGCTTCAACCTAGAAGAACAAAATTTGGTGAGCAAAGTGGGATTTGTGTACTGTTCATTACCACCAAGTATCATCAAGATTGGGTGAAAAAATATTTGCTGGTATTTCGGAAACTCGTTATTTCTTAGAAGCTTGGCAACCCATCTCAATGAAAGTGCTTTCCACAGTCTGTGCCTGGGGCTACTTGAAGAGGAAACAAACCATAGCGACAAAACTGAGAACTCCTTTATTTTGTCAAGTTTCAAAGAGCTACTACAAACCATGTTGGATTTAGAGTTCCAAATTCATCTATCTATATATGAGAGAACAGAGTGAAACCTAAATATAAAAACTGCTACTGTAGACGAACGCTTCAACCTAGAAGAACAAAATTTGGTGAGCCAAGTGGGATTTCTGTACTGATCATGACCACCAAGTATGATCAAGATTGGGTGAAAAAATATTTGCTGGTATTTCGGAAACTCGTTATTTCTTAGAATCTTGGGAACCCCTCTCAATGAAAGTGTTCTCCACAGTCTGTGACTAGGGCTACTTGAAGAGGAAACAAACCATAGAGACAAATCTGAGAACTCCTTTATTTTATCAAGTTTCAAAGAGCTACTACAAACCATGTTGGATTTAGAGTTCCAAATTCATCTATCTATATAGGAGAGAACAGAGAGAAACCTAAATATAAAAACTGCTATTGTAGACGAACGCTTCAACCTAGAAGAACAAAATTTGGTGAGCCAAGTGGGATTTGTGTACTGATCATTACCACCAAGTATAAACAAGATTGTGTGAAAAAATATTTACTGGTATTTCGGAAACTCGTTATTTCTTGGAAGCTTGGCAAACCCTTTCAATGAAAGTGCTTTTCCCGAGTCTCTGCCTAGGGCTACTTAAAGAGGAAACAAACCATAGAGATAAAACTGAGAATTCCTATATTTTGTCAAGTTTCAAAGAGCTACTACAAACCATGTTGGATTTAGAGTTCCAAATTCATCTATCTATATATGAGAGAACAGAGTGAAACCTAAATATAAAAACTGCTACTGTAGACGAACGCTTCAACCTAGAAGAACAAAATTTGGTGAGCCAAGTGGGATTTGTGTACTGATCATTACCACCAAGTATCATCAAGATTGGGTGAAAAAATATTTGCTGGTATTTCGGAAACTCGTTATTTCTTAGAAGCTTGGACACCCATCTCAATGAAAGTGCTTTCCACAGTCTGTGCCTGGGGCTACTTGAAGAGGAAACAAAAGATAGCGACAAAACTGAGAACTCCTTTATTTTGTCAAGTTTCAAAGAGTTACAACAAACCATGTTGGATTTAGAGTTCCAAATTCATCTATCTATATATGAGAGAACAGAGAGAAACCTAAATATGAAAACTGCTACTGTAGACGAACGCTTCAACCTAGAAGAACAAAATTTGGTGAGCCAAGTGGGATTTGTGTACTGATCATGACCACCAAGTATCATCAAGATTGGGTGAAAAAATATTTGCTGGTATTTCGGAAACTCGTTATTTCTTAGAAGCTTGGGAACCCCTCTCAATGAAAGTGCTTTTCCACAGTCTGTGCCTAGGGCTACTTGAAGAGGAAACAAACCGTAGAGACAAATCTGAGAACTCCTTTATTTTGTCAAGTTTCAAAGAGGTACTACAAACCATGTTGGATTTAGAGTTCCAAATTCATCTATCTATATAGGAGAGAACAGAGAGAAACCTAAATATAAAAACTGCTACTGTAGACGAACGCTTCAACCTAGAAGACCAAAATTTGGTGAGCCAAGTGGGATTTGTATACTGATCATTACCACCAAGTATCAACAAGTTTGTGTGAAAAAATATTTGCTGGTATGTCGGAAACTCGTTATTTCTGAGAAGCTTGGCAACCCATCTCAATGAAAGTGCTCTCCACAGTCTGTGCCTAGGCCTTCTTTAAGAGGAAACAAACCATAGAGACAAAACTGAGAACTCCTTTATTTTGTCAAGTTTCAAAGAGCTACTACAAACCATGTTGGATTTAGAGTTCCAAATTCATCTATCTATATAGGAGAGAACAGAGGGAAACCTAAATATAAAAACTGCTAAGGTAGAAGAACGCTTCAACCTAGAAGAACAAAATTTGGTGAGCCAAGTGGGATTTGTGTACTGATCATTACCACCAAGTATCATCAAGATTGGGTGAAAAAATATTTGCTGATATTTCGGAAACTCGTTATTTCTTAGAAGCTTGGCAAACCCTCTCAATGAAAGTGCTTTTCCACAGTCTGTGCCTAGGGCTACTTGAAGAGGGAACAAACCATAGAGACAATCTGAGACCTCCTTTATTTTGTCAAGTTTCAAAGAGCTACTACATACCATGTTGGATTTAGAGTTCCAAATTCATGTATCTATATACGAGAGAACAGAGAGAAACCTAAATATGAAAACTGCTACTGTAGACGAACGCTTCAACCTAGAAGAACAAAATTTGGTGAGCCAAGTGGGATTTGTGTACTGATCATTACCACCAAGCATCATCAAGATTGGGTGAAAAAATATTTGCTGGTATTTCGGAAACTCGTTATTTCTTAGAAGCTTGGGAACCCCTCTCAATGAAAGTGCTTTTCCACAGTCTGTGCCTGGGGCTACTTGAATAGGAAACAAACCATAGCGACAAAACTGAGAACTCCTTTATTTTGTCAAGTTTCAAAGAGCTACTACAAATTATGTTGGATTTAGAGTTAAAAATTCATCTTTCTATATAGGAGAGAACAGAGGGAAACCTAAATATAAAAACTGCTACTGTAGACGAACGCTTCAACCTAGAAGAACAAAATTTGGTCAGCCAAGTGGGATTTGTGTACTGATCATGACCACCAAGTATCATCAAGATTGGGTGAAAAAATATTTGCTGGTATTTCGGAAACTCGTTATTTCTTAGAAGCTTGGACACCCATCTCAATGAAAGTGCTTTCCACAGTCTGTGCCTGGGGCTACTTGAAGAGGAAACAAACCATAGTGACAAAACTGAGAACTCCTTTATTTTGTCAAGTTTCAAAGAGTTACAACAAACCATGTTGGATTTAGAGTTCCAAATTCATCTATCTATATATGAGAGAACAGAGTGAAACCTAAATATAAAAACTGCTACTGTAGACGAACGCTTCAACCTAGAAGAACAAAATTTGGTGAGCCAAGTGGGATTTGTGTACTGATCATGACCACCAAGTATGATCAAGATTGGGTGAAAAAATATTTGCTGGTATTTCGGAAACTCGTTATTTCTTAGAAGCTTGGGAACCCCTCTCAATGAAAGTGCTTTTCCACAGTCTGTGCCTAGGGCTACTTGAAGAGGAAACAAACCATAGAGACAAATCTGAGAACTCCTTTATTTTGTCAAGTTTCAAAGAGCTACTACAAACCATGTTGGATTTAGAGTTCCAAATTCATCTATCTATATAGGAGAGAACAGAGAGAAACCTAAATATAAAAACTGCTACTGTAGACGAACGCTTCAACCTAGAAGACCAAAATTTGGTGAGCCAAGTGGGATTTGTATACTGATCATTACCACCAAGTATCAACAAGTTTGTGTGAAAAAATATTTGCTGGTATGTCGGAAACTCGTTATTTCTTAGAAGCTTGGCAACCCATCTCAATGAAAGTGCTCTCCACAGTCTGTGCCTAGGCCTTCTTTAAGAGGAAACAAACCATAGAGACAAAACTGAGAACTCCTTTATTTTGTCAAGTTTCAAAGAGCTACTACAAACCATGTTGGATTTAGAGTTCCAAATTCATCTATCTATATAGGAGAGAACAGAGGGAAACCTAAATATAAAAACTGCTACTGTAGAAGAACGCTTCAACCTAGAAGAACAAAATTTGGTGAGCCAAGTGGGATTTGTGTACTAATCATTACCACCAAGTATCATCAAGATTGGGTGAAAAAATATTTGCTGATATTTCGGAAACTCGTTATTTCTTAGAAGCTTGGCAAACCCTCTCAATGAAAGTGCTTTTCCACAGTCTGTGCCTAGGGCTACTTGAAGAGGGAACAAACCATAGAGACAATCTGAGACCTCCTTTATTTTGTCAAGTTTCAAAGAGCTACTACATACCATGTTGGATTTAGAGTTCCAAATTCATGTATCTATATACGAGAGAACAGAGAGAAACCTAAATATGAAAACTGCTACTGTAGACGAACGCTTCAACCTAGAAGAACAAAATTTGGTGAGCCAAGTGGGATTTGTGTACTGATCATTACCACCAAGCATCATCAAGATTGGGTGAAAAAATATTTGCTGGTATTTCGGAAACTCGTTATTTCTTAGAAGCTTGGGAACCCCTCTCAATGAAAGTGCTTTTCCACAGTCTGTGCCTGGGGCTACTTGAATAGGAAACAAACCATAGCGACAAAACTGAGAACTCCTTTATTTTGTCAAGTTTCAAAGAGCTACTACAAATTATGTTGGATTTAGAGTTAAAAATTCATCTTTCTATATACGAGAGAACAGAGGGAAACCTAAATATAAAAACTGCTACTGTAGACGAACGCTTCAACCTAGAAGAACAAAATTTGGTCAGCCAAGTGGGATTTGTGTACTGATCATGACCACCAAGTATCATCAAGATTGGGTGAAAAAATATTTGCTGGTATTTCGGAAACTCGTTATTTCTTAGAACCTTGGGAACCACTCTCAATGAAAGTGCTTTTCCACAGTCTGTGTCTAGGGCTTCTTGAAGAGGAAACAAACCATAGAGACAAATCTTAGAACTCCTTTATTTTGTCAAGTTTCAAAGAGGTACTACAAACCATGTTGGATTTAGAGTTCCAAATTCATCTATCTATATAGGAGAGAACAGAGAGAAACCTAAATATAAAAACTGCTACTGTAGACGAACGCTTCAACCTAGAAGACCAAAATTTGGTGAGAGAAGTGGGATTTGTATACTGATCATTACCACCAAGTATCAACAAGTTTGTGTGAAAAAGTATTTGCTGGTATGTCGGAAACTCGTTATTTCTTAGAAGCTTGGCAACCCATCTCAATGAAAGTGCTCTCCACAGTCTGTGCCTAGGGCTTCTTTAAGAGGAAAGAAACCATAGAGACAAAACTGAGAACTCCTTTATTTTGTCAAGTTTCAAAGAGCTACTACAAACCATGTTGGATTTAGAGTTCCAAATTCATCTATCTATATAGGAGAGAACAGAGGGAAACCTAAATATAAAAACTGCTACTGTAGAAGAACGCTTCAACCTAGAAGAACAAAATTTGGTGAGCCAAGTGGGATTTGTGTACTGATCATTACCACCAAGTATCATCAAGATTGGGTGAAAAAATATTTGCTGATATTTCGGAAACTCGTTATTTCTTAGAAGCTTGGCAAACCCTCTCAATGAAAGTGCTTTTCCACAGTCTGTGCCTAGGGCTACTTGAAGAGGGAACAAACCATAGAGACAATCTGAGACCTCCTTTATTTTGTCAAGTTTCAAAGAGCTACTACATACCATGTTGGATTTAGAGTTCCAAATTCATCTATCTATATAGGAGAGAACAGAGAGAAACCTAAATATGAAAACTGCTACTGTAGACGAACGCTTCAACCTAGAAGAACAAAATTTGGTGAGCCAAGTGGGATTTGTGTACTGATCATTACCACCAAGTATCAACAAGATTGTGTGAAAAAATATTTGCTGGTATTTCGGAAACTCGTTATTTTTTGGAAGCTTGGCAACCCCTTTCAATTAAAGTGCTTTTCCCAAGTCTCTGCCTAGGGCTACTTAAAGAGGAAACAAACCATAGAGATAAAACTGAGAATTCCTTTATTTTGTCAAGTTTCAAATAGCTACTACAAACCATGTTGGATTTAGAGTTCCAAATTCATCTATCTATATATGAGAGAACAGAGAGAAACCTAAATATAAAAACTGCTACTGTAGTCGAACGCTTCAACCTAGAAGAACAAAATTTGGTGAGCCAAGTGGGATTTGTGTACTGATCATTACCACCAAGTATCATCAAGATTGGGTGAAAAAATATTTGCTGGTATTTCGGAAACTCGTTATTTCTTAGAAGCTTGGCAACCCATCTCAATGAAAGTGCTTTCCACAGTCTGTGCCTGGGGCTACTTGAAGAGGAAACAAACCATAGCGACAAAACTGAGAACTCCTTTATTTTGTCAAGTTTCAAAGAGCTACTACAAACCATGTTGGATTTAGAGTTCCAAATTCATCTATCTATATATGAGAGAACAGAGTGAAACCTAAATATAAAAACTGCTACTGTAGACGAACGCTTCAACCTAGAAGAACAAAATTTGGTGAGCCAAGTGGGATTTCTGTACTGATCATGACCACCAAGTATGATCAAGATTGGGTGAAAAAATATTTGCTGGTATTTCGGAAACTCGTTATTTCTTAGAAGCTTGGGAACCCCTCTCAATGAAAGTGTTTTCCACAGTCTGTGCCTAGGGCTACTTGAAGAGGAAACAAACCATAGAGACAAATCTGAGAACTCCTTTATTTTGTCAAGTTTCAAAGAGCTACTACAAACCATGTTGGATTTAGAGATCCAAATTCATCTATCTATATAGGAGAGAACAGAGAGAAACCTAAATATAAAAACTGCTACTGTAGACGAACGCTTCAACCTAGAAGACCAAAATATGGTGAGCCAAGTGGGATTTGTATACTGATCATTACCACCAAGTATCAACAAGATTGTGTGAAAAAATATTTGCTGGTATTTCGGAAACTCGTTATTTCTTAGAAGCTTGGCAACCCCATCTCAATGAAAGTGCTCTCCACAGTCTGTGCCTAGGGCTTCTTTAAGAGGAAACAAACCATAGAGACAAAACTGAGAACTCCTTTATTTTGTCAAGTTTCAAAGAGCTACTACAAACCATGTTGGATTTAGAGTTCCAAATTCATCTATCTATATAGGAGAGAACAGAGGGAAACCTAAATATAAAAACTGCTACTGTAGAAGAACGCATCAACCTAGAAGAACAAAATTTGGTGAGCCAAGTGGAATTTGTGTACTGATCATTACCACCAAGTATCATCAAGATTGGGTGAAAAAATATTTGCTGATATTTCGGAAACTCGTTATTTCTTAGAAGCTTGGCAAACCCTCTCAATGAAAGTGCTTTTCCACAGTCTGTCCTAGGGCTACTTGAAGAGGGAACAAACCATAGAGACAATCTGAGACCTCCTTTATTTTGTCAAGTTTCAAAGAGCTACTACATACCATGTTGGATTTAGAGTTCCAAATTCATCTATCTATATAGGAGAGAACAGAGAGAAACCTAAATATGAAAACTGCTACTGTAGACGAACGCTTCAACCTAGAAGAACAAAATTTGGTGAGCCAAGTGGGATTTGTGTACTGATCATTACCACCAAGCACAAGATTGGGGTGAAAAAAGTATTTGCTGGGTATTTCGGAAACTCGTTATTTCTTAGAAGCTTGGGAACCCCTCTCAATGAAAGTGCTTTTCCACAGTCTGTGCCTGGGGGCTACTTGAATAGGAAACAAACCATAGCGACCAAAACTGAGAACTCTTTTATTTTGTCAAGTTTCAAAGAGCTACTACAATTATGTTGGATTTAGAGTTCCAAATTCATCTTTCTATATAGGAGAGAACAGAGGGAAACCTAAATATAAAAACTGCTACTGTAGACGAACGCTTCAACCTAGAAGAACAAAATTTGGTCAGCCAAGTGGGATTTGTGTACTGATCATGACCACCAAGTATCATCAAGATTGGGTGAAAAAATATTTGCTGGTATTTCGGAAACTCGTTATTTCTTAGAACCTTGGGAACCACTCTCAATGAAAGTGCTTTTCCACAGTCTGTGTCTAGGGCTTCTTGAAGAGGAAACAAACCATAGAGACAAATCTTAGAACTCCGTTATTTTGTCAAGTTTCCAAAGAGGTACTACAAACCATGTTGGATTTAGAGTTCCAAATTCATCTATCTATATAGGAGAGAACAGAGAGAAACCTAAATATAAAAACTGCTACTGTAGACGGAACGCTTCAACCTAGAAGACCAAAATTTGGTGAGAGAAGTGGGATTTGTATACTGATCATTACCACCAAGTATCAACAAGTTTGTGTGAAAAATATTGCTGGTATTTCGGAAACTCGTTATTTCTTAGAAGCTTGGCAACCCATCTCAATGAAAGTACTCTCCACAGTGTGTGCCTAGGGCTTCTTTAAGAGGAAACAAACCATAGAGACAAACCTGAGAACTCCTTTATTTTGTCAAGTTTCAAAGAGCTACTACAAACCATGTTGGATTTAGAGTTCCAAATTCATCTATCTATATAGGAGAGAACAGAGGGAAACCTAAATATAAAAACTGCTACTGTAGAAGAACGCTTCAACCTAGAAGAACAAAATTTGGTGAGCCAAGTGGGATTTGTGTACTGATCATTACCACCAAGTATCATCAAGATTGGGTGAAAAAATATTTGCTGATATTTCGGAAACTCGTTATTTCTTAGAAGCTTGGCAAACCCTCTCAATGAAAGTGCTTTTCCACAGTCTGTGCCTAGGGCTACTTGAAGAGGGAACAAACCACAGAGACAATCTGAGACCTCCTTTATTTTGTCAAGTTTCAAAGAGCTACTACATACCATGTTGGATTTAGAGTTCCAAATTCATCTATCTATATAGGAGAGAACAGAGAGAAACCTAAATATGAAAACTGCTACTGTAGACGAACGCTTCAACCTAGAAGAACAAAATTTGGTGAGCCAAGTGGGATTTGTGTACTGATCATTACCACCAAGTATCAACAAGATTGTGTGAAAAAATATTTGCTGGTATTTCGGAAACTCGTTATTTTTTGGAAGCTTGGCAACCCTTTCAATTAAAGTGCTTTTCCCAAGTCTCTGCCTAGGGCTACTTTAAAGAGGAAACAAACCATAGAGATAAAACTGAGAATTCCTTTATTTTGTCCAAGTTTCAAATAGCTACTACAAACCATGTTGGATTTAGAGTTCCAAATTCATCTATCTATATATGAGAGAACAGAGAGAAACCTAAATATAAAAACTGCTACTGTAGTCGAACGCTTCAACCTAGAAGAACAAAATTTGGTGAGCCAAGTGGGATTTGTGTACTGATCATTACCACCAAGTATCATCAAGATTGGGTGAAAAAATATTTGCTGGTATTTCGGAAACTCGTTATTTCTTAGAAGCTTGGCAACCCATCTCAATGAAAGTGCTTTCCACAGTCTGTGCCTGGGGCTACTTGAAGAGGAAACAAACCATAGCGACAAAACTGAGAACTCCTTTATTTTGTCAAGTTTCAAAGAGCTACTACAAACCATGTTGGATTTAGAGTTCCAAATTCATCTATCTATATATGAGAGAACAGAGTGAAACCTAAATATAAAAACTGCTACTGTAGACGAACGCTTCACCTAGAAGAACAAAATTTGTGGTGAGCCAAGTGGGATTTCTGTACTGATCATGACCACCAAGTATGATCAAGATTGGGTGAAAAAATATTTGCTGGTATTTCGGAAACTCGTTATTTCTTAGAAGCTTGGGAACCCCTCTCAATGAAAGTGTTTTCCACAGTCTGTGCCTAGGGCTACTTGAAGAGGAAACAAACCATAGAGACAAATCTGAGAACTCCTTTATTTTGTCAAGTTTCAAAGAGCTACTACAAACCATGTTGGATTTAGAGATCCAAATTCATCTATCTATATAGGAGAGAACAGAGAGAAACCTAAATATTAAAAACTGCTACTGTAGACGAACGCTTCAACCTAGAAGACCAAAATTTGGTGAGCCAAGTGGGATTTGTATACTGATCATTACCACCAAGTATCAACAAGATTGTGTGAAAAAATATTTGCTGGTATTTCGGAAACTCGTTATTTCTTAGAAGCTTGGCAACCCATCTCAATGAAAGTGCTCTCCACAGTCTGTGCCTAGGGCTTCTTTAAGAGGAAACAAACCATAGAGACAAAACTGAGAACTCCTTTATTTTGTCAAGTTTCAAAGAGCTACTACAAACCATGTTGGATTTAGAGTTCCAAATTCATCTATCTATATAGGAGAGAACAGAGGGAAACCTAAATATAAAAACTGCTACTGTAGAAGAACGCTTCAACCTAGAAGAACAAAATTTGGTTGAGCCAAGTGGAATTTGTGTACTGATCATTACCACCAAGTATCATCAAGATTGGGTGAAAAAATATTTGCTGATATTTCGGAAACTCGTTATTTCTTAGAAGCTTGGCAAATCCTCTCAATGAAAGTGCTTTTCCACAGTCTGTCCTAGGGCTACTTGAAGAGGGAACAAACCATAGAGACAATCTGAGACCTCCTTTATTTTGTCAAGTTTTCAAAGAGCTACTACATACCATGTTGGATTTAGAGTTCCAAATTCATCTATCTATATTAGGAGAGAACAGAGAGAAACCTAAATATAAAAACTGCTACTGTAGACGAACGCTTCAACCTAGAAGACCAAAATTTGGTGAGAGAAGTGGGATTTGTATACTGATCATTACCACCAAGTATCAACAAGTTTGTGTGAAAAAATATTTGCTGGTATTTCGGAAACTCGTTATTTCTTAGAAGCTTGGCAACCCATCTCAATGAAAGTACTCTACACAGTGTGTGCCTAGGGCTTCTTTAAGAGGAAACAAACCATAGAGACAAACCTGAGAACTCCTTTATTTTGTCAAGTTTCAAAGAGCTACTACAAACCATGTTGGATTTAGAGTTCCAAATTCATCTATCTATATAGGAGAGAACAGAGGGAAACCTAAATATAAAAACTGCTACTGTAGACGAACGCTTCAACCTAGAAGAACAAAATTTGGTGAGCCAAGTGGGATTTGTGTACTGATCATTACCACCAAGTATCATCAAGATTCGGTGAAAAAATAATTGCCTGTATTTCGGAAACTCGTTATTTCTTAGAAGCTTGGCAAACCCTCTCAATGAAAGTGCTTTTCCACAGTCTGTGCCTATGGCTACTTGAAGAGTAAACAAAACATAGAGACAAATCTGAGACCTCCTTTATTTTGTCAAGTTTCAAAGAGCTACTACAAACCATGTTGGATTTAGAGCTCCAAATTCATCTATCTATATAGGAGAGAACAGAGGGAAACCTAAATATAAAAACTGCTACTGTAGACGAACGCTTCAACCTAGAAGAACAAAATTTGGTGAGCCAAGTGGGATTTGTGTACTGATCATTACCACCAAGTATCATCAAGATTGGGTGAAAAAATATTTGCTGGTATTTCGGAAACTCGTTATTTCTTAGAAGTTTGGCAACCCCTCTCAATGAAAGTGCTTTTCCACAGTCTGTGCCTAGGGCTACTTGAAGAGTAAACAAACCATAGAGACAAATCTGAGACCTCCTTTATTTTGTCAAGTTTCAAAGAGCTACTACAAACCATGTTGGATTTAGAGTTCCAAATTCATCTATCTATATAGGAAAGAACAGAGAGAAACCTAAATATAAAAACTGCTATTGTAGACGAACGCTTCAACCTAGAAGAACAAAATTTGGTGAGCCAAGTGGGATTTGTGTACTGATCATTACCACCAAGTATAAACAAGATTGTGTGAAAAAATATTTGCTGGTATTTCGGAAACTCGTTATTTCTTGAAAGCTTGGCAAACCCTTTCAATGAAAGTGCTTTTCCCGAGTCTCTGCTAGGGCTACTTAAAGAGGAAACAAACCATAGAGATAAAACTGAGAATTCCTTTATTTTGTCAAGTTTCAAAGAGCTACTACAAACCATGTTGGATTTAGAGTTCCAAATTCATCTATCTATATATGACAGAACAGAGTGAAACCTAAATATAAAAACTGCTACTGTAGACGAACGCTTCAACCTAGAAGAACAAAATTTGGTGAGCCAAGTGGGATTTGTGTACTGATCATTACCACCAAGTATCATCAAGATTGGGTGAAAAAATATTTGCTGGTATTTCGGAAACTCGTTATTTCTTAGAAGCTTGGAAACCCATCTCAATGAAAGTGCTTTCCACAGTCTGTGCCTGGGGCTACTTGAAGAGGAAACAAACCATAGCGAAAAACTGAGAACTCCTTTATTTTGTCAAGTTTCAAAGAGCTACTACAAACCATGTTGGATTTAGAGTTCCAAATTCATCTATCTATATATGAGAGAACAGAGTGAAACCTAAATATAAAAACTGCTACTGTAGACGAACGCTTCAACCTAGAAGAACAAAATTTGGTGAGCCAAGTGGGATTTGTGTACTGATCATGACCACCAAGTATCATCAAGATTGGGTGAAAAAATATTTGCTGGTATTTCGGAAACTCGTTATTTCTTAGAAGCTTGGGAACCCCTCTCAATGAAAGTGCTTTTCCACAGTCTGTGCCTAGGGCTACTTGAAGAGGAAACAAACCATAGAGACAAATCTGAGAACTCCTTTATTTTGTCAAGTTTCAAAGAGCTACTACAAACCATGTTGGATTTAGAGTTCCAAATTCATCTATCTATATAGGAGAGAACAGAGAGAAACCTAAATATAAAAACTGCTACTGTAGACGAACGCATCAACCTAGAAGACCAAAATTTGGTGAGCCAAGTGGGATTTGTATACTGATCATTACCACCAAGTATCAACAAGTTTGTGTGAAAAAATATTTGATGGTATGTCGGAAACTCGTTATTTCTTAGAAGCTTGGCAACCCATCTCAATGAAAGTGCTCTCCACAGTCTGTGCCTAGGGCTTCTTTAAGAGGAAACAAACCATAGAGACAAAACTGAGAACTCCTTTATTTTGTCAAGTTTCAAAGAGCTACTACAAACCATGTTGGATTTAGAGTTCCAAATTCATCTATCTATATAGGAGAGAACAGAGGGAAACCTAAATATAAAAACTGCTACTGTAGAAGAACGCTTCAACCTAGAAGAACAAAATTTGGTGAGCCAAGTGGGATTTGTGTACTGATCATTACCACCAAGTATCATCAAGATTGGGTGAAAAAATATTTGCTGATATTTCGGAAACTCGTTATTTCTTAGAAGCTTGGCAAACCCTCTCAATGAAAGTGCTTTTCCAAGTCTGTGCCTAGGGCTACTTGAAGAGGGAACAAACCATAGAGACAATCTGAGACCTCCTTTATTTTGTCAAGTTTCAAAGAGCTACTACATACCATGTTGGATTTAGAGTTCCAAATTCATCTATCTATATAGGAGAGAACAGAGAGAAACCTAAATATGAAAACTGCTACTGTAGACGAACGCTTCAACCTAGAAGAACAAAATTTGGTGAGCCAAGTGGGATTTGTGTACTGATCATTACCACCAAGCATCATCAAGATTGGGTGAAAAAATATTTGCTGGTATTTCGGAAACTCGTTATTTCTTAGAAGCTTGGGAACCCTTCTCAATGAAAGTGCTTTTCCACAGTCTGTGCCTGGGGCTACTTGAATAGGAAACAAACCATAGCGACAAAACTGAGAACTCCTTTATTTTGTCAAATTTCAAAGAGCTACTACAAATTATCTTGGATTTAGAGTTCCAAATTCATCTTTCTATATAGGAGAGAACAGAGGGAAATCTAAATTTAAAAACTGCTACTGTAGACGAACGCTTCAACCTAGAAGAACAAAATTTGGTCAGCCAAGTGGGATTTGTGTACTGATCATGACCACCAAGTATCATCAAGATTGGGTGAAAAAATATTTGCTGGTATTTCGGAAACTCGTTATTTCTTAGAACCTTGGGAACCACTCTCAATGAAAGTGCTTTTCCACAGTCTGTGTCTAGGGCTTCTTGAAGAGGAAACAAACCATAGAGACAAATCTTAGAACTCCGTTATTTTGTCAAGTTTCAAAGAGGTACTACAAACCATGTTGGATTTAGAGTTCCAAATTCATCTATCTATATAGGAGAGAACAGAGAGAAACCTAAATATAAAAACTGCTACTGTAGACGAACGCTTCAACCTAGAAGACCAAAATTTGGTGAGAGAAGTGGGATTTGTATACTGATCATTACCACCAAGTATCAACAAGTTTGTGTGAAAAAATATTTGCTGGTATTTCGGAAACTCGTTATTTCTTAGAAGCTTGGCAACCCATCTCAATGAAAGTACTCTCCACAGTGTGTGCCTAGGGCTTCTTTAAGAGGAAACAAACCATAGAGACAAAACTGAGAACTCCTTTATTTTGTCAAGTTTCAAAGAGCTACTACAAACCATGTTGGATTTAGAGTTCCAAATTCATCTATCTATATAGGAGAGAACAGAGGGAAACCTAAATATAAAAACTGCTACTGTAGACGAACGCTTCAACCTAGAAGAACAAAATTTGGTGAGCCAAGTGGGATTTGTGTACTGATCATTACCACCAAGTATCATCAAGATTCGGTGAAAAAATATTTGCTGGTATTTCGGAAACTCGTTATTTCTTAGAAGCTTGGCAACCCCTCTCAATGAAAGTGCTTTTCCACAGTCTGTGCCTATGGCTACTTGAAGAGTAAACAAACCATAGAGACAAATCTGAGACCTCCTTTATTTTGTCAAGTTTCAAAGAGCTACTACAAACCATGTTGGATTTAGAGTTCCAAATTCATCTATCTATATAGGAGAGAACAGAGAGAAACCTAAATATAAAAACTGCTACTGTAGACGAACGCTTCAACCTAGAAGAACAAAATTTGTTGAGCCAAGTGGGATTTGTGTACTGATCATTACCACCAAGTATCAACAAGATTGTCTAAAAAAATATTTGCTGGTATTTCGGAAACTCGTTATTTCTTAGAAGCTTGGCAACCCCTCTCAATGAAACTGCTTTTCCACAGTTTGTGCCTAGGGCTACTTGAAGAGGAAACAAACCATAGAGACAAAGCTGAGAACTCCTTTATTTTGTCAGTTTCAAAGAGCTACTACAAACCATGTTGGATTTAGAGTACCAAATTCATCTATCTATATAGGAGAGAACCGAGAGAAACTTAAATATAAAAACTGCTACTGTAGACGAACGCTTCAACCTAGAAGAACAAAATTTGGTAAGCCAAGTGGGATTTGTGTACTGATCATTACCACCAAGTATCATCAAGATTGGGTGAAAAAATATTTGCTGGTATTCGGAAACTCCTTATTTCTTAGAAGCTTGGCAACCCCTCTCAATGAAAGTGCTATTCCACAGTCTGTGCCTAGGGCTAATTTAAGAGGAAACAAACCATAGAGGCAAATCTCAGAACTCCTTTATTTTGTCAAGTTTCAAAGAGCTACTACAAACCATTTTGGATTTAGAGTTCCAAATTCATCTATCTATATAGGAGAGAACAAAGGGAAACCTAAATATAAAAAATGCTACTGTAGATGAACGCTTCAAACTAGAAGAACAAAATTTCGTGAGCCAAGTGGGATTTGTGTACTGATCATTACCACCAAGAATCATCAAATTTGGGTGAAAAAATATTTGATGGTATTTCGAAACTCGTTATTTCTTAGAAGCTTGGCAACCCCTCTCAATGAAAGTGCTTTTCCAAAGTCTGTGCCTAGGGCTACTTGAAGAGGAAACAAACCATAGAGACAAATCTGAGACCTCCTTTATTTTGTCAAGTTTCAAAGAGCTACTACAAACCATGTTGGAGTTCGAGTTCCAAATTCATCTATCTATATAGGAGAGAACAGAGAGAAACCTAAATATAAAAACTGCTACTGTAGACGAACGCTTCAACCTAGAAGAACAAAATTTGTTGAGCCAAGTGGGATTTGTGTACTGATCATTACCACCAAGTATCAACAAGATTGTCTAAAAAAATATTTGCTGGTATTTCGGAAACTCGTTATTTCTTAGAAACTTGGCAACCCATCTCAATGAAAGTGCTTTCCACAGTCTGAGCCTAAGGCTACTTGAAGAGGAAACAAACCATAGAGACAAAACTGAGAACTCCTTTATTTTGTCACGTTTCAAAGAGCTACTACAAACCATGTTGTATTTAGAGTTCCAAATTCATCTATCTGTATAGGAGAGAACAGAGGGAAACCTAAATATAAAAACTGCTACTGTAGACGAACGCTTCAACCAAGAAGAACAAAATTTGGTGAGCCAAGTGGGATTTGTGTACTGATCATTAGCTCCAAGTGTCATCAAGATTGGGTGAAAAAATATTTGCTGGTATTTCGGAAACTCGTTATTTCTTAGAAGCTTGGCAACCCCTCTCAATGAAAGCGCTTTTCCAAAGTCTGTGCCTAGGGCTACTTGAAGAGGAAACAAACCATAGCGACAAAACTGAGAACTCCTTTATTTTGTCAAGTTTCAAAGAGCTACTACAAACCATGTTGGATTTAGAGTTCCAAATTCATCTTTCTATATAGGAGAGAACAGAGGGAAAACTAAATATAAAAACTGCTACTGTAGACGAATCCTTCAACCTAGAAGAACAAAATTTGGTCAGCCAAGTTGGATTTGTGTACTGATCATTAGCAACAAGTATCATCAAGATTGGGTGAAAAAATATTCGCTGGTATTTCGGAAACTCGTTATTTCTTAGAAGCTTGGCAACCCCTCTCAATTAAAGTGCTTTTCCACAGTCTGTGCCTAGGGCTACTTGAAGAGTAAACAAACCATAGAGACAAATCTGAGACCTCCTTTATTTTGTCAAGTTTCAAAGAGCTACTACAAACCATCTTGGATTTAGAGTTCCAAATTCATCTATCTATATAGGAGAGAACAGAGAGAAACCTAAATATAACAACTGCTATTGTAGACGAACGCTTCAACCTAGAAGAACAAAATTTGGTGAGCCAAGTGGGATTTGTGTACTGATCATTACCACCAAGTATCAACAAGATTGTGTGAAAAAATATTTGCTGGTATTTCGGAAACTCGTTATTTCTTGGAAGCTTGGCAACCCCTCTCAATGAAAGTGCTTTTCCACAGTTTGTGCCTAGGGCTACTTGAAGAGGAAACAAACCATAGAGACAAAGCTGAGAACTCCTTTATTTTGTCAGTTTCAAAGAGCTACTACAAACCATGTTGGATTTAGAGTACCAAATTCATCTATCTATATAGGAGAGAACCGAGGGAAACTTAAATATAAAAACTGCTACTGTAGACGAACGCTTCAACCTAGAAGAACAAAATTTGGTAAGCCAAGTGGGATTTGTGTACTGATCATTACCACCAAGTATCATCAAGATTGGGTGAAAAAATATTTGCTGGTATTCGGAAACTCCTTATTTCTTAGAAGCTTGGCAACCCCTCTCAATGAAAGTGCTATTCCACAGTCTGTGCCTAGGGCTACTTTAAGAGGAAACAAACCATAGAGGCAAATCTCAGAACTCCTTTATTTTGTCAAGTTTCAAAGAGCTACTACAAACCATGTTGGATTTAGAGTTCCAAATTCATCTATCTATATAGGAGAGAACAAAGGGAAACCTAAATATAAAAAATGCTACTGTAGATGAACGCTTCAAACTAGAAGAACAAAATTTCGTGAGCCAAGTGGGATTTGTGTACTGATCATTACCACCAAGAATCATCAAATTTGGGTGAAAAAATATTTGATGGTATTTCGAAACTCGTTATTTCTTAGAAGCTTGGCAACCCCTCTCAATGAAAGTGCTTTTCCAAAGTCTGTGCCTAGGGCTACTTGAAGAGGAAACAAACCATAGAGACAAATCTGAGACCTCCTTTATTTTGTCAAGTTTCAAAGAGCTACTACAAACCATGTTGGAGTTAGAGTTCCAAATTCATCTATCTATATAGGAGAGAACAGAGAGAAACCTAAATATAAAAACTGCTACTGTAGACGAACGCTTCAACCTAGAAGAACAAAATTTGTTGAGCCAAGTGGGATTTGTGTACTGATCATTACCACCAAGTATCAACAAGATTGTCTAAAAAAATATTTGCTGGTATTTCGGAAACTCGTTATTTCTTAGAAGCTTGGCAACCCCTCTCAATGAAACTGCTTTTCCACAGTTTGTGCCTAGGGCTACTTGAAGAGGAAACAAACCATAGAGACAAAGCTGAGAACTCCTTTATTTTGTCAGTTTCAAAGAGCTACTACAAACCATGTTGGATTTAGAGTACCAAATTCATCTATCTATATAGGAGAGAACCGAGGGAAACTTAAATATAAAAACTGCTACTGTAGACGAACGCTTCAACCTAGAAGAACAAAATTTGGTAAGCCAAGTGGGATTTGTGTACTGATCATTACCACCAAGTATCATCAAGATTGGGTGAAAAAATATTTGCTGGTATTCGGAAACTCCTTATTTCTTAGAAGCTTGGCAACCCCTCTCAATGAAAGTGCTATTCCACAGTCTGTGCCTAGGGCTAATTTAAGAGGAAACAAACCATAGAGGCAAATCTCAGAACTCCTTTATTTTGTCAAGTTTCAAAGAGCTACTACAAACCATGTTGGATTTAGAGTTCCAAATTCATCTATCTATATAGGAGAGAACAAAGGGAAACCTAAATATAAAAAATGCTACTGTAGATGAACGCTTCAAACTAGAAGAACAAAATTTCGTGAGCCAAGTGGGATTTGTGTACTGATCATTACCACCAAGAATCATCAAATTTGGGTGAAAAAATATTTGATGGTATTTCGAAACTCGTTATTTCTTAGAAGCTTGGCAACCCCTCTCAATGAAAGTGCTTTTCCAAAGTCTGTGCCTAGGGCTACTTGAAGAGGAAACAAACCATAGAGACAAATCTGAGACCTCCTTTATTTTGTCAAGTTTCAAAGAGCTACTACAAACCATGTTGGAGTTAGAGTTCCAAATTCATCTATCTATATAGGAGAGAACAGAGAGAAACCTAAATATAAAAACTGCTACTGTAGACGAACGCTTCAACCTAGAAGAACAAAATTTGTTGAGCCAAGTGGGATTTGTGTACTGATCATTACCACCAAGTATCAACAAGATTGTCTAAAAAAATATTTGCTGGTATTTCGGAAACTCGTTATTTCTTAGAAGCTTGGCAACCCATCTCAATGAAAGTGCTTTCCACAGTCTGAGCCTAAGGCTACTTGAAGAGGAAACAAACCATAGAGACAAAACTGAGAACTCCTTTATTTTGTCACGTTTCAAAGAGCTACTACAAACCATGTTGTATTTAGAGTTCCAAATTCATCTATCTGTATAGGAGAGAACAGAGGGAAACCTAAATATAAAAACTGCTACTGTAGACGAACGCTTCAACCAAGAAGAACAAAATTTGGTGAGCCAAGTGGGATTTGTGTACTGATCATTAGCTCCAAGTGTCTTCAAGATTGGGTGAAAAAATATTTGCTGGTATTTCGGAAACTCGTTATTTCTTAGAAGCTTGGCAACCCCTCTCAATGAAAGCGCTTTTCCAAAGTCTGTGCCTAGGGCTACTTGAAGAGGAAACAAACCATAGCGACAAAACTGAGAACTCCTTTATTTTGTCAAGTTTCAAAGAGCTACTACAAACCATGTTGGATTTAGAGTTCCAAATTCATCTTTCTATATAGGAGAGAACAGAGGGAAAACTAAATATAAAAACTGCTACTGTAGACGAATCCTTCAACCTAGAAGAACAAAATTTGGTCAGCCAAGTTGGATTTGTGTACTGATCATTAGCAACAAGTATCATCAAGATTGGGTGAAAAAATATTCGCTGGTATTTCGGAAACTCGTTATTTCTTAGAAGCTTGGCAACCCCTCTCAATTAAAGTGCTTTTCCACAGTCTGTGCCTAGGGCTACTTGAAGAGTAAACAAACCATAGAGACAAATCTGAGACCTCCTTTATTTTGTCAAGTTTCAAAGAGCTACTACAAACCATCTTGGATTTAGAGTTCCAAATTCATCTATCTATATAGGAGAGAACAGAGAGAAACCTAAATATAACAACTGCTATTGTAGACGAACGCTTCAACCTAGAAGAACAAAATTTGGTGAGCCAAGTGGGATTTGTGTACTGATCATTACCACCAAGTATCAACAAGATTGTGTGAAAAAATATTTGCTGGTATTTCGGAAACTCGTTATTTCTTGGAAGCTTGGCAACCCCTCTCAATGAAAGTGCTTTTCCACAGTTTGTGCCTAGGGCTACTTGAAGAGGAAACAAACCATAGAGACAAAGCTGAGAACTCCTTTATTTTGTCAGTTTCAAAGAGCTACTACAAACCATGTTGGATTTAGAGTACCAAATTCATCTATCTATATAGGAGAGAACCGAGGGAAACTTAAATATAAAAACTGCTACTGTAGACGAACGCTTCAACCTAGAAGAACAAAATTTGGTAAGCCAAGTGGGATTTGTGTACTGATCATTACCACCAAGTATCATCAAGATTGGGTGAAAAAATATTTGCTGGTATTCGGAAACTCCTTATTTCTTAGAAGCTTGGCAACCCCTCTCAATGAAAGTGCTATTCCACAGTCTGTGCCTAGGGCTACTTTAAGAGGAAACAAACCATAGAGGCAAATCTCAGAACTCCTTTATTTTGTCAAGTTTCAAAGAGCTACTACAAACCATGTTGGATTTAGAGTTCCAAATTCATCTATCTATATAGGAGAGAACAAAGGGAAACCTAAATATAAAAAATGCTACTGTAGATGAACGCTTCAAACTAGAAGAACAAAATTTCGTGAGCCAAGTGGGATTTGTGTACTGATCATTACCACCAAGAATCATCAAATTTGGGTGAAAAAATATTTGATGGTATTTCGAAACTCGTTATTTCTTAGAAGCTTGGCAACCCCTCTCAATGAAAGTGCTTTTCCAAAGTCTGTGCCTAGGGCTACTTGAAGAGGAAACAAACCATAGAGACAAATCTGAGACCTCCTTTATTTTGTCAAGTTTCAAAGAGCTACTACAAACCATGTTGGAGTTAGAGTTCCAAATTCATCTATCTATATAGGAGAGAACAGAGAGAAACCTAAATATAAAAACTGCTACTGTAGACGAACGCTTCAACCTAGAAGAACAAAATTTGTTGAGCCAAGTGGGATTTGTGTACTGATCATTACCACCAAGTATCAACAAGATTGTCTAAAAAAATATTTGCTGGTATTTCGGAAACTCGTTATTTCTTAGAAGCTTGGCAACCCATCTCAATGAAAGTGCTTTCCACAGTCTGTGCCTAAGGCTACTTGAAGAGGAAACAAACCATAGAGACAAAACTGAGAACTCCTTTATTTTGTCACGTTTCAAAGAGCTACTACAAACCATGTTGTATTTAGAGTTCCAAATTCATCTATCTGTTTAGGAGAGAACAGAGGGAAACCTAAATATAAAAACTGCTACTGTAGACGAACGCTTCAACCAAGAAGAACAAAATTTGGTGAGCCAAGTGGGATTTGTGTACTGATCATTAGCTCCAAGTGTCATCAAGATTGGGTGAAAAAATATTTGCTGGTATTTCGGAAACTCGTTATTTCTTAGAAGCTTGGCAACCCCTCTCAATGAAAGCGCTTTTCCAAAGTCTGTGCCTAGGGCTACTTGAAGAGGAAACAAACCATAGCGACAAAACTGAGAACTCCTTAATTTTGTCAAGTTTCAAAGAGCTACTACAAACCATGTTGGATTTAGAGTTCCAAATTCATCTTTCTATATAGGAGAGAACAGAGGGAAACCTAAATATAAAAACTGCTACTGTAGACGAACCCTTCAACCTAGAAGAACAAAATTTGGTCAGCCAAGTTGGATTTGTGTACTGATCATTAGCAACAAGTATCATCAAGATTGGGTGAAAAAATATTCGCTGGTATTTCGGAAACTCTTTATTTCTTAGAAGCTTGGCAACCCCTCTCAATTAAAGTGCTTTTCCACAGTCTGTGCCTAGGGCTACTTGAAGAGGAAACAAACTATAGAGACAAATCTGAGAACTCCTTTATTTTGTCAAGTTTCAAAGAGCTACTACAATCCATCTTGGATTTAGAGTTCCAAACTCATCTATCTATATAGGAGAGAACAGAGGAAAACTTGAATATAAAAACTGCTACTGTGGACGAATGCTTCAACCTAGAAGAACAAAATTTGGTAAGCCAAGTGGGATTTGTGTACTGATCATTACCACCAAGTATCATCAAGATTCTGTGAAAAAATATTTGCTGGTATTTCGAAAACTCGTTATTTCTTAGAACCTTGGCAACCCATCTCAATGAAAGTGCTTTCCACAGTCTGTGCCTAGGGCTACTTGAAGAGGAAAACAAACCATAGCGACAAAACTGAGAACTCCTTTATTTTGTCAAGTTTCAAAGAGCTACTACAAACCATGTTGGATTTAGAGTTCCAAATTCATCTATCTATATAGGAGAGAACAGAGGGAAACCTAAATATAAAAACTGCTACTGTAGACGAACGCTTCAACCTAGAAGAACAAAATTTGGTGAGCCAAGTGGGATTTGTGTACTGATCATTACCACAAAGTATCATCAAGATTGGGTGAAAAAATATTTGCTGGTATTTCGGAAACTCGTTATTTCTTAGAAGCTTGGCAACCCCTCTCAATGAAATTGCTTTTCCACAGTCTGTGCCTAGGGCTACTTGAAGAGGAAACAAACCATAGAGAAAAATCTGAGAACTCCTTTGTTTTGTCAAGTTTCAAAGAGCTACTACAAACCATGTTGGATTTAGAGTTCCAAATTCATCTATCTATATATGAGAGAACAGAGTGAAACCTAAATATAAAAACTGCTACTGTAGACGAACGCTTCAACCTAGAAGAACAAAATTTGGTGAGCCAAGTGGGATTTGTGTACTGATCATGACCACCAAGTATCATCAAGATTGGGTGAAAAAATATTTGCTGGTATTTCGGAAACTCGTTATTTCTTAGAACCTTGGGAACCCCTCTCAATGAAAGTGCTTTTCCACAGTCTGTGTCTAGGGCTTCTTGAAGAGGAAACAAACCAAAAAGGCAAATCTTAGAACTCCTTTATTTTGTCAAGTTTCAAAGAGCTACTACAAACCATGTTGGATTTAGAGTTAAAAATTCATCTATCTATATAGGAGAGAACCGAGGGAAACTTAAATATAAAAACTGCTACTGTAGACGAACGCTTCAACCTAGAAGAAAAAAATTTGTTGAGCCAAGTGGGATTTGTGTACTGATCATTACCACCAAGTATCAACAAGATTGTCTAAAAAAACATTTGCTGGTATTTCGGAAACTCGTTATTTCTTAGAAGCTTGGCAACCCATCTCAATGAAAGTGCTTTCCACAGTCTGTGCCTAAGGCTACTTGAAGAGGAAACAAACCATAGAGACAAAACTGAGAACTCCTTTATTTTGTCACGTTTCAAAGAGCTACTACAAACCATGTTGTATTTAGAGTTCCAAATTCATCTATCTGTATAGGAGAGAACAGAGGGAAACCTAAATATAAAAACTGCTACTGTAGACGAACGCTTCAACCAAGAAGAACAAAATTTGGTGAGCCAAGTGGGATTTGTGTACTGATCACTAGCTCCAAGTGTCATCAAGATTGGGTGAAAAAATATTTGCTGGTATTTCGGAAACTCGTTATTTCTTAGAAGCTTGGCAACCCCTCTCAATGAAAGCGCTTTTCCAAAGTCTGTGCCTAGGGCTACTTGAAGAGGAAACAAACCATAGCGACAAAACTGAGAACTCCTTTATTTTGTCAAGTTTCAAAGAGCTACTACAAACCATGTTGGATTTAGAGTTCCAAATTCATCTTTCTATATAGGAGAGAACAGAGGGAAACCTAAATATAAAAACTGCTACTGTAGACGAACCCTTCAACCTAGAAGAACAAAATTTGGTCAGCCAAGTTGGATTTGTGTACTGATCATTAGCAACAAGTATCATCAAGATTGGGTGAAAAAATATTCGCTGGTATTTCGGAAACTCGTTATTTCTTAGAAGCTTGGCAACCTCTCTCAATTAAAGTGCTTTTCCACAGTCTGTGCCTAGGGCTACTTGAAGAGGAAACAAACCATAGAGACAAATCTGAGAACTCCTTTATTTTGTCAAGTTTCAAAGAGCTACTACAAACCATGTTGGATTTAGAGTTCCAAATTCATCTATCTATATAGGAGAGAACAGAGGGAAACCTAAATATAAAAACTGCTACTGTAGACGAACGCTTCAATATAGAAGAACAAAATTTGGTGAGCCAAGTGGGATTTGTGTACTGATCATTACCACCAAGTATCATCAAGATTGGGTGAAAAATTTTTTGCTGGTATTTCGGAAACTCGTTATTTCTTAGAAGCTTGGCAACCCCTCTCAATGAAAGTGCTTTTCCACAGTCTGTGCCTAGGGCTACTTGAAGAGGAAACAAACCATAGAGACAAATCTGAGACCTCCTTTATTTTGTCAAGTTTCAAAGAGCTACTACAAACCATGTTGGATTTAGAGTTCCAAATTCATCTATCTATATAGGAGAGAACAGAGAGAAACCTAAATATAAAAACTGCTATTGTAGACGAACGCTGCAACCTAGAAGAACAAAATTTGGTGAGCCAAGTGGGATTTGTGTACTGATCATTACCAACAAGTATCAACAACATTGTGTGAAAAAATATTTGCTGGTATTTCGGAAACTCGTTATTTCTTGGAAGCTTGGCAACCCCTTTCAATGAAAGTGCTTTTCCCGAGTGTCTGCCTAGGGCTACTTAAAGAGGAAACAAACCATAGAGACAAAACTGAGAACTCCTTTATTTTGTCAAGATTCAAAGAGCTACTACAAACCATGTTGGATTTAGAGTTCCAAATTCAACTATCTATATAGGAGAGAACAGAGGGAAACCTAAATATAAAAACTGCTACTGTGGACGAACGCTTCAACCTAGAAGAACAAAACTTGGTGAGCCAAGTGTGATTTGTGTACTGATCATTACCACTAAGTATCATCAAGATTGGGTGAAAAAATATTTGCTGGTATTTCGGAAACTCGTTATTTCTTAGAACCTTGGAAACCCCTCTCTATGAAAGTGCTTTTCCACAGTCTGTGCCTAGGGCTACTTGAAGAGGAAACAAACCATAGAGAAAAATCAGAGAACTCCTTTATTTTGTCAAGTTTCAAAGAGCTACTACAAACCATGTTGGATTTAGAGTTCCAAATTCATCTTTCAATATAGGAGAGAATAGAGAGAACCCTAAATATAAAAACTGCTACTGTAGACGAACGCTTCAACCTAGAAGAACAAAATTTGGTGAGCCAAGTTGGATTTGTGTACTGATCATTAGCAACAAGTATCATCAAGATTGGGTGAAAAAATATTCGCTGGTATTTCGGAAACTCGTTATTTCTTAGAAGCTTGGCAACCCCTCTCAATTAAAGTGCTTTTCCACAGTCTGTGCCTAGGGCTACTTGAAGAGGAAACAAACCATAGAGACAAATCTGAGAACTCCTTTATTTTGTCAAGTTTCAAAGAGCTACTACAAACCATCTTGGATTTAGAGTTCCAAACTCATCTATCTATATAGGAGAGAACAGAGGGAAACTTGAATATAAAAACTGCTACTGTAGACGAATGCTTCAACCTAGAAGAACAAAATTTGGTAAGCCAAGTGGGATTTGTGTACTGATCATTACCACCAAGTATCATCAAGATTCTGTGAAAAAATATTTGCTGGTATTTCGAAAACTCGTTATTTCTTAGAAGCTTGGCAACCCATCTCAATGAAAGTGCTTTCCACAGTCTGTGCCTAGGGCTACTTGAAGAGGAAACAAACCATAGCGACAAAACTGAGAACTCCTTTATTTTGTCAAGTTTCAAAGAGCTACTACAAACCATGTTGGATTTAGAGTTCCAAATTCATCTATCTATATAGGAGAGAACAGAGGGAAACCTAAATATAAAAA
Organism: Callospermophilus lateralis; assembly: GCF_048772815.1. NCBI lineage: Eukaryota > Metazoa > Chordata > Mammalia > Rodentia > Sciuridae > Callospermophilus > Callospermophilus lateralis. The sequence goes on along the minus strand of NW_027518156.1, from coordinate 2,222 downwards.
CTGCTACTGTAGACGAACGCTTCAACCTAGAAGAACAAAATTTGGTGAGCCAAGTGGGATTTGTGTACCTATCATTACCACCAAGTATCATCAAGATTGGGTGAAAAAATATTTACTGGTATTTCGGAAACTCGTTATTTCTTAGAAGCTTGGCAACCCCTCTCAATGAAATTGCTTTTCCACAGTCTGTGCCTAGGGCTACTTGAAGAGGAAACAAACCATAGAGAAAAATCTGAGAACTCCTTTGTTTTGTCAAGTTTCAAAGAGCTACTACAAACCATGTTGGATTTAGAGTTCCAAATTCATCTATCTATATATGAGAGAACAGAGTGAAACCTAAATATAAAAACTGCTACTGTAGACGAACGCTTCAACCTAGAAGAACAAAATTTGGTGAGCCAAGTGGGATTTGTGTACTGATCATGACCACCAAGTATCATCAAGATTGGGTGAAAAAATATTTGCTGTTATTTCGGAAACTCGTTATTTCTTAGAACCTTGGAAACCCCTCTCAATGAAAGTGCTTTTCCACAGTCTGTGTCTAGGGCTTCTTGAAGAGGAAACAAACCAAAAAGGCAAATCTTAGAACTCCTTTATTTTGTCAAGTTTCAAAGAGCTACTACAAACCATGTTGGATTTAGAGTTAAAAATTCATCTATCTATATAGGAGAGAACCGAGGGAAACTTAAATATAAAAACTGCTACTGTAGACGAACGCTTCAACCTAGAAGAACAAAATTTGGTAAGCCAAGTGGGATTTGTGTACTGATCATTACCACCAAGTATCATCAAGATTGGGTGAAAAAATATTTGCTGGTATTTCGGAAACTCGTTATTTCTTAGAAGCTTGGCAACCCCTCTCAATGAAAGTGCTTTTCCACAGTCTGTGCCTAGGGCTACTTGAAGAGGAAACAAACCATAGAGAAAAATCTGAGACCTCGTTTATTTTGTCAAGTTTCAAAGAGCTACTACAAACCATGTTGGATTTAGAGTTCCAAATTCATCTATCTATATAGGAGAGAACAGAGAGAAACCTAAATATAAAAACTGCTATTGTAGACGAACGCTTCAACCTAGAAGAACAAAATTTGGTGAGCCAAGTGGGATTTGTGCACTGATCATTACCACCAAGTATCAACAACATTGTGTGAAAAAATATTTGCTGGTATTTCGGAAACTCGTTATTTCTTGGAAGCTTGGCAACCCCTTTCAATGAAAGTGCTTTTCCCGAGTCTCTGCCTAGGGCTACTTAAAGAGGAAACAAACCACAGAGACAAAACTGAGAACTCCTTTATTTTGTCAAGTTTCAAAGAGCTACTACAAACCATGTTGGATTTAGAGTTCCAAATTCATCTTTCTATATAGGAGAGAACAGAGGGAACCCTAAATATAAAAACTGCTACTGTAGACGAACGCTTCAACCTAGAAGACCAAAATTTGGTGAGCCAAGTGGGATGTGTGTACTGATCATGACCACCAAGTATCAACAAGATTGTGTGAAAAATATTTGCTGGTATTTCGGAAACTCGTTATTTCTTAGAAGCTTGACAACCCATCTCAATGAAAGTGCTTTCCACAGTCTGTGCCTAGGGCTACTTTAAAAGGAAACAAACCATAGAGACAAAACTGAGAACTCCTTTATTTTCCCAAGTTTCAAAGAGCTACTACAAACCATGTTGGATTTAGAGTTCCAAATTCATCTATCTATATAGGAGAGAACAGAGGGAAACCTAAATATAAAAACTGCTACTGTAGACGAACGCTTCAACCTAGAAGAACAAAATTTGGTGAGCCAAGTGGGATTTGTGTACTGATCATTACCACCAAGAATCATCAAGATTGGGTGAAAAAATATTTGCTGGTATTTCGGAAACTCGTTATTTCTTAGAAGCTTGGGAACCCCTCTCAATGAAAGTGCTTTTCCACAGTCTGTGTCTAGGGCTACTTGAAGAGGAAACAAACCATAGAGACAAAACTGAGAACTCCTTTATTTTGTCAAGTTTCAAAGAGCTACTACAAACCATGTTGGATTTAGAGTTCCAAATTCATCTATCTATAGAGGAGAGAACAGAGGGAAACCTAAATATAAAAACTGCTACTGTGGACGAACGCTTCAACCTAGAAGAACAAAATTTGGTGAGCCAAGTGTGATTTGTGTACTGATCATTACCACCAAGTATCATCAAGATTGGGTGAAAAAATATTTGCTGGTATTTCGGAAA
>NW_027518155.1:0-36382 GCF_048772815.1 Callospermophilus lateralis | reverse complement strand
CTTCGAACAAAAAAAAGAAAATTTCCTGAGCCAAGTGGGATTTGTGTACTGATCATTACCACCAAGTATCATCAAGATGGGGTGAAAAAATATTTGCTGGTATTTCGGAAACTCGTTATTTCTTAGAAGCTTGGCAACCCCTCTCAATGAAAGTGCTTTTCCACAGTCTGTGCCTAGGGCTACTTGAAGAGGAAACAAACCATAGAGACAAATCTGAGAACTCCTTTATTTTGTCAAGTTTCAAAGAGCTACTACAAACCATGTTGGATTTAGAGTTCCAAATTCATCTATCTATATATGTGAGAACAGAGGGAAACCTAAATATAAAAACTGCTACTGTCGACGAACGCTTCAACCTAGAAGAACAAAATTTGGTTTGCCAAGTGGGACTTGTGTACTGATCATTACCACCAAGTATTTTCAAGATTGGGTGAAAAAATATTTGCTGGTATTTCGGAAACTCGTTATTTCTTAGAAGCTTCGCAACCCCTCTCAATGAAAGTTCTTTCCACAGTCTGTGCCTAGGGCTACTTGAAGAGGAAACAAACCATAGAGACAAAACTAAGAATTCCTTTATTTTGTCAAGTTTCAAAGTGCTACTACAAACCATGTTGAATTTAGAGTTCGAAATTCATCTATCTATATAGGAAAGAACAGAGGGAAACCTAAATATAAAAACTGCTACTGTAGACGAAAGCTAAAACCTAGAAGAACAAAATTTGATGAGCCAAGTGGGATTTGTGTACTGATCATTACCACCAAGTATCATCAAGATTGGGTGAAAAAATATTTGCTGGTATTTCCTAAACTCGTTAATTCTTAGAAGCTTTTCAACCCATCTCAATGAAAGTGCTTTTCCACAGTCTGTGCCTAGGGCTACTTGAAGAGGAAACAAACCATAGAGACAAAACTGAGAATTCCTTTATTTTGTCAAGGTTCAAAGAGCTACTACAAACCATGTTGGATTTAGAGTTCCAAATTCATCTATCTATATAGGAGAGAACAGACAGAAACCTAAATATAAAAACTGCTACTGTAGAGGAACGTTTCTAACTAGAAGAACAAAATTTGGTGAGCCAAGTGGGATTTGTGTACTGATCATTACCACCAAGTATCATCAAGATTGGGTTAAAAAATATTTGCTGGTATTTCGGAAACTCGTAATTTCTTAGAAGCTTGGCAACCCCTCTCAATGAAAGTGCTTTTCCACAGTCTGTGCCTAGGGCTACTTGAAGAGGAAACAAATCATAGAAAGAAAACTAAGAACTCCTTTATTTTGTCAAGTTTCAGAGAGCTACTACAAACCATGTGGGATTTAGAGTTCCAAATTCATCTATCTATATAGGAGAGAACAGAGTGAAACCTAAAATAAAAACTGCTACTGTAGATGAATGCTTAATCCTAGAAGAACAAAATTTGGTGAGCCAAGTGGTATTTGTGTACTGATCATTACCACCAAGTATCATCAAGTTTGGGTGAAAAAATATTTGCTGGTATTTCGGAAACTCGTTATTTCTTAGAAGCTTGGCAACCCCTCTCAATGAAAGTGCTTTTCCACAGTCTGTGCCTAGGGCTACTTGAAGAGGAAACAAACCATAGAGACAACTCTGAGAACTTCTTTATTTTGTCAAGTTTCAAAGAGCTACTACAAACCATGTTGGATTTAGTGTTCCAAATTCATCTATCTATATATGTGAGAACAGAGTGAAACCTAAATATAAAAACTGCTACTGTCGACGAACGCTTCACCCTAGAAGAACAAAATTTGGTGTGCCAAGTGGGACTTGTGTACTGATTATTACCACCAAGTATTTTCAAGATTGGGTGAAAAAATATTTGCTGGTATTTCGGAAACTCGTTATTTCTTAGAAGCTTGGCAACCCCTCTCAATGAAAGTTCTTTCTACAGTCTGTTCCTAGGGCTACTTGAAGAGGAAACAAACCGTAGAGACAAAACTGAGAACTCCTTTATTTTGTCAAGTTTCAAAGTGCTACTACAAACCATGTTGAATTTAGAGTTCCAAATTCATCTATCTATATAGGAGAGAACAGAGGGAAACCTAAATATAAAAACTGCTACTGTAGACGAAAGCTTAAACCTAGAAGAAGAAAATATGGTGAGCCAAGTGGGATTTGTGTACTGATCATTACCACCAAGTATCATCAAGATTAGGTGAAAAAATATTTGCTGGTATTTCCTAAACTCGTTAATTCTTAGAAGCTTGGCAACCCATCTCAATGAAAGTGCTTTTCCACAGTCTGTGCCTAGGGCTACTTGAAGAGGAAACAAACCATAGAGACAAAACTGAGAACTCCTTTATTTTGTCAAGGTTCAAAGAGCTAGTACAAACCATGTTGGATTTAGAGTTCAAAATTAATCTATCTATATAGGAGAGAACAGAGAGAAACCTAAATATAAAAACTGCTACTGTAGAGGAACGTTTCAAACTAGAAGAACAAAATTTGGTGAGCCAAGTGGGATTTGTGTACTGATCATTACCACCAAGTATCATCAAGATTGGGTTAAAAAATATTTGCTGGTATTTCGGAAATTCGTAATTTCTTAGAAGCTTGGCAACCCCTCTCAATGAAAGTGCTTTTCCACAGTCTGTGCCTAGGGCTACTTGAAGAGGAAACAAATCATAGAGACAAAACTGAGAACTTTTTTATTTTGTCAAGTTTCAGAGAGCTAATACAAACCATGTGGGATTTACAGTTCCAAATTCATCTATCTATATAGGAGAGAACAGAGGGAAACCTAAATATAAAAACTGCTATTGTAGACGAATGCTTCATCCTAGAAGAACAAAATTTGGTGAGCCAAGTGGGATTTGTGTACTAATCATTACCACCAAGTGTCATCAAGTTTGGGTGAAAAAATATTTGCTGGTATTTCGGAAACTCGAAATTTCTTAGAAGCTTGGCAACCCATCTCAATGTAAGTGCTTTTCCACAGTCAGTTCCTAGGGCTACTTGAAGAGGAAACAAACCATAGAGACAAAACTGAGAACTCCTTTATTTTGTCAAGTTTCAAAGAGCTACTACAAACCATGGTGAATTTAGAGTTCCAAATTCATCTATCTATATAGGAGAGAACAGAGGGAAACCTAAATATAAAACTGCTACAGTAGACGAAAGCTTCGAACAAAAAAAAGAAAATTTCGTGAGCCAAGTGGGATTTGTGTACTGATCATTACCACCAATTATCATCAAGATGGGGTGAAAAAATATTTGCTGGTATTTTGGAAACTCGTTATGTCTTAGAAGCTTGGCAACCCCTCTCAATGAAAGTGCTTTTCCACAGTCTGTGCCTAGGGCTACTTGAAGAGGAAACAAACCATAGAGACAAAACAGGGAAGTTCTTTATTTTGTCAAGTTTCAAAGAGCTACTACAAACCATGCTGGATTTAGGGTTCCAAATTCATCTATCTATATAGGAGAGAACAGAGGGGAACGAAATATAAAAACTGCTACTGTCGACGAACGCTTCAACTGAGAAGAACAAAATTTGGTGAGCCAAGTGGGATTTGTGTACTGGTCATTACCACCAAGTATTATCAAGATTGGGTGAAAAAATATTTGCTGTTATTTCAGAAACTCGTTATTTCGTAGAAGCTTGGCAACCTCTCTCAATGAAAGTGCTTTCCACAGTCTGTGCCTAGGGCTACTTGAAGAGGAAACAAACCATAGAGACAAAACTGAGAACTCCTTTATTTTGTCAAGGTTCAAAGAGCTACTACAAACCATGTTGGATTTAGAGTTCCAAATTAATCTATCTATATAGGAGAGAACAGAAAGAAACCTAAATATATAAACTGCTACTGTAGAGGAACGTTTCAAACTGAGAAGAACAAAATTTGGTGAGCCAAGTGGGATTTGGGTACTGATCATTACCACCAAGTATCATCAAGATTGGGTGAAAAAATATTTGCTGGTATTTCAGAAACTCGTAATTTCTTAGAAGCTTGGCAAACCCTCTCAATGAAAGTGCTTTTCCACAGTCTGTGCCTAGGGCTACTTGAAGAGGAAACAAATCATAGAGACAAAACTGAGAACTCCTTTATTTTGTCAAGTTTCAGAGAGCTACTACAAACCATGTGGGATTTAGAGTTCCAAATTCATCTATCTATACAGGAGAGAACAGAGGGAAACCTAAATATAAAAACTGCTACTGTAGACGAAAGCTTCAAACTAGAAAAACAAAATTTCGTGAGCCAAGTGGGATTTGTGTACTGATCATTACCACCAAGTTTCATCAAGATTGGGTGAAAAAATATTTGCTGGTATTTCGGAAACTCGTTATTTCTTAGAAGCTTGGCAACCCCTCTCAATGAAAGTGCTATTCCACAGTCTGTGCCTAGGGCTACTTGAAGAGTAAACAAACCATGGAGAGAAATCTGAGAACTCCTCTTTTGTCAAGTTTCAGAGAGCTACTACAAACCATGTTGGATTTAGAGTTCCAAATTCATCTATCTATATATGAGAGAACAGAGTGAAACCTAAATATAAAAACAGCTACTGTCAACGAACGCTTCAACATAGAAGACAAAATTTGGTGAGCCAAGTGGGACATGTGTACTGATCATTACCACCAAGTATTATCAAGATTGGGTGATAAAATATTTGCTGGTATTTCAGAAACTCGTTATTTCTTAGAAGCTTGGCAACCCCTCTCAATGAAAGTTCTTTCCACAGTCTGTGCCTAGGACTACTTGAAGAGGAAACAAACCATAGAGACAAAACTGAGAACTCCTTTATTTTGTCAAGTTTCAAAGAGCTACTACAAACCATGTTGAATTTAGAGTTCCAAATTCATCTATCTATATAGGAGAGAACAGAGGGAAACATAAAGATAATAACTGCTACTGTAGACGAAAGCTTCAACCTAGATGAACAAAATTTGGTGAGCCAAGTGGGATTTGTGTACTGATCATTACCACCAGGTATAATCAAGATTGGGTGAAAAAAATATTTGCTGGTATTTCGGAAACTCGTTATTTCTTAGAAGCTTGGCAACCCGTCTCAATGAAAGTGCTTTTCCACAGTCTGTGCCTAGGGCTACTTGAAGAGGAAACAAACCATAGAGACAAAACTGAGAACTCCTTTATTTTGTCAAGTTTCAAAGAGCTACTACAATCCAGGTTGGATTTAGAGTTCCAACTTCATCTATGTATATAGGAGAGAACAGAGGGATACCTAAATATAAATCTGCTACTGTTGTCGATAGCTTCAACCTAGAAGAATAAAATTTGGTGAGCTAAGTGGGATTTGTGTACCGATCATTAGCAACAGGTACCATCAAGATTGGGTGAAAAAATATTTGCTGGTATTTCAGAAACTCGTTCTTTCTTAGAAGCTTGGCAACCTCTCTCAATGAAAGTGCTTTCCACAGTCTGTGCCTAGGGCTAGTTGAAGAGCAAACAAACCATAGAGAAAAATCTGAGAACACCTTTATTTTGTCAAATTTCAAAGAGCTACTACAAACCATGTTGGATTTAGAGTTCCAAATTCATCTATCTATATAGGAGAGAACAGAGGGAAACCTAAATATAAAAACTGATACTGTAGACGAAAGCTTCAAACTAGAAGAACAAAACTTCGTGAGCCAAGTGGGATTTGTGTACTGATCATTAGCACCAAGTATCATCAAATTTGGGTGAAAAAATATTTGCTGGTATTTCGGAAACTCGTTATTGCTTAGAAGATTGGCAACCCCTCTCAATGAAAGTGCTTTTCCACAGTCTGTGCCTAGGGCTACTTGAAGAGGAAACAATCCATAGAGACAAATCTGAGAACTCCTTTATTTTGTTAAGTTTCAAAGAGCTACTACAAACCATGTTGGATTTAGAGTTCCAAATTCATCTATCTATATATGAGAGAACAGAGGAAAACCTAAATATAAAAACTGCTACTGTAGACGAACGCTTCAACCTAGAAGAACAAAATTTGGTGACCCAAGTGGGATTTTTGTACTGATCATTAGCACCAAGTATCATCAAGATTGGGTGAAAAAATATTTGCTGGTATTTCGGAAACTCGTTATTTCTTAGAAGCTTGGCAACCCCTCTCAATGAAAGTGCTTTTCCACAGTCTGTGCCTAGGGCTACTTGAAGAGGAAACAAACCATAGAGACAAAACTGAGAACTCCTTTATTTTGTCAAGTTTCAAAGAGCTACTACAAACCAGTTTGGATTAAGAGTTCAAAATTCATCTATCTATACAGGAGAGAACAGAGAGAAACCTAAATATAAAAACTGCTACTGTAGACGAACACTTCAACCTAGAAAAACAAAACTTCGTGAGCCAAGTGGGATTTGTGTACTGATCATTACACCAAGTATCATCAAGATTGGGTGAAAAAATATTTGCTGGTATTTCGGAAACTCGTTATTTCTTAGAAGCTTGGCAACCCCTCTCAATGAAAGTGCTTTTCCACAGTCTGTGCCTAGGGCTACTTGAAGAGGAAACAAACCATAGAGACAAATCTGAGAACTCCTTTATTTGGTCAAGTTTCAAAGAGCTACTACAAACCATGTTGGATTTAGAGTTCCAAATTCATCTATCTAAATAGGAGAGAACAAAGGGAAACCTAAATATAAAAACTGCTAGTGTAGACGAAAGCTTCAAACTAGAAGAACAAAATTGCGTGAGCCAAGTGGGATTTGTGTACTGATCATTACCACCAAGAATCATCAAATTTGGGTGAAAAAATATTTGCTGGTATTTCGAAACTCGTTATTTCTTAGAAGCTTGGCAACCCCTCTCAATGAAAGTGCTTTTCCACAGTCTGTGCCTAGGGCTACTTGAAGATTAAACAAACCATAGAGACAAAACTGAGAACTCCTTTATTTTGTCAAGTTTCAAAGAGATACTACAAACCATGTTGGATTTAGGTTTCCAAATTCATCTATCTGTATAGGAGAGAACAGAGGGAAACCTAAATATAAAAACTGCTACTGTAGATGAAAGCTTCAAACTAGAAGTACAAAATTTCGTGAGCCAAGTGGGATTTGTGTACTGACCCTTACCACCAAGAATCATCAAATTTGGGTGAAAAAAATATTTGCTGGTATTTCGGAAACTCGTTATTTCTTAGAAGCTTGGCAACCCCTCTCAATGAAAGTGCTTTTCCACAGTCTGTGCCCAGGGCTACTTGAAGAGGAAACAAACCATAGAGAAAAAACTGAGAACTCCTTTATTTTGTCAAGTTTCAAAGAGCTACTACAAACCATGTTGGATTTAGAGTTCCAAATTCATCTATCTATATATGAGAGAACAGAGTGAAACCTAAATAGAAAAACTCCTACTGTAGACGAACGCCTCAACCTAGAAGAACAAAATTTGGTGAGACAAGTGGGATTTGTGTACTGATCATTACCACCAACTATCATCAAGATTGGGTGAAAAAATATTTGCTGGTATTTCGGAAAATCGTTATTTCTTAGAAGCTTGGCAACCCCTCTCAATGAAAGTGCTTTTCCACAGTCTGTGCCTGGGGCTACTTGAAGAGGAAACAAACCATAGCGACAAAACTGAGAACTCCTTTATTTTGTCAAGTTTCAAAGAGCTACAACAAACCATGTTGGATTTAGAGTTCCAAATTCATCTTTCTATATAGGAGAGAACAGAGGGAAACGTAAATATAAAAACTGCTACTGTAGACGAACGCTTCAACCTAGAAGAACAAAATTTGGTGAGCCAAGTGGGATTTGTGTACTGATCATTAGCACCAAGTATCACCAAGATTGGGTGAAAAAATATTTGCTGGTATTTCGGAAACTCATAATTTCTTAGAAGTTTGGCAACCCCTCTTATTTAAAGTGCTTTTCCACAGTCTGTGCCTAGGTCTACTTTTAGAGGAAACAAACCATAGAGACAAAACTGAGAACTCCTTTATTTTGTCAAGTTTCAAAGAGCTACTACAAACCATGTTGGATTTAGAGTTCCAAATTCATCTATCTATATAGGAGAGAACACAGGGAAACCTAAATATAAAAACTGCTACTGTAGACGAACGCTTCAACCTAGAAGAACAAAATTTGGTGAGCCAAGTGGGATTTGTGTACTGATCATTAGCACCAAGTATCATCAAGATTGGGTGAAAAAATATTTGCTGGTATTTCGGAAACTCGTTATTTCTTAGAAGCTTGGCAACCCCTCTCAATGAAAGTGCTTTCCTCAGTCTGTGCCTAGGGCTACTTGAAGTGGAAACAAACCATAGAGACAAAACTGAGAACTCCTTTATTTTGTCAAGTTTCAAAGAGCTACTACAAACCATGTTGGATTTAGAGTCCCAAATTCATCTATCTGTATAGGAGAGAACAGAGGGAAACCTAAATATAAAAACTGCTACTGTACACAAACGCTTCAACCTAGAAGAACTAAATTTGGTGAGCCAAGTGGGTTATGTGTACTGATCGTTAGCAACAAGTATCATCAAGATTGGGTGAAAAAATATTTGCTGGTATTTCGGAAACTCGTTATTTCTTAGAAGCTTGGCAACCCCTCTCAATGAAAGTGCTTTCCACAGTCTGTGCCTAGGGCTACTTGAAGAGGAAACAAACCATAGAGACAAATCTGAGAACTCCTTTATTTTGTCAAGTTTCAAAGAGCTACTACAAACCATCTTGGATTTAGAGTTCCAAATTCATCTATCTATATAGGAGAGAACAGAGAGAAACCAAAATATAAAAACTGCTACTGTAGACGAAGGCTTCAACCTAGAAGAACAAAATTTGGTGTGCCTGGTGGGATTTGTGTACTGATCATTACCACCAAGTATCAACAAGATTGTGTGAAAAAATATTTGCTGGTATTTCGGAAACTCGTTATTTCTTAAAGCTTGGCAACCCCTCTCAATGAAAGTGCTTTTCCACAGTCTGTGCCTAGGGCTACTTGAAGAGGAAACAAACCATAGAGAAAAAACTGAGAACTCCTTTGTTTTGTCAAGTTTCAAAGAGCTACTACAAACCATGTTGGATTTAGAGTTCCAAATTCATCTATCTATATATGAGAGAACAGAGTGAACCTAAATAGAAAAACTGCTACTGTAGAGGAACGCCTCAACCTAGAAGAACAAAATTTGGTGAGACAAGTGGGATTTGTGTACTGATCATTACCACCAACTATCATCAAGATTGGGTGAAAAAATATTTGCTGGTATTTCGGAAAATCGTTATTTCTTAGAAGCTTGGCAACCCCTCTTATTTAAAGTGCTTTTCCACAGTCTGTGCCTGGGGCTACTTGAAGAGGAAACAAACCATAGCGACAAAACTGAGAACTCCTTTATTTTGTCAAGTTTCAAAGAGCTACAACAAACCATGTTGGATTTAGAGTTCCAAATTCATCTTTCTGTATAGGAGAGAACAGAGGGAAACGTAAATATAAAAACTGCTACTGTAGACGAACGCTTCAACCTAGAAGAACAAAATTTGGTGAGCCAAGTGGGATTTGTGTACTGATCATTAGCACCAAGTATCACCAAGATTGGGTGAAAAAATATTTGCTGGTATTTCGGAAACTCATAATTTCTTAGAAGCTTGGCAACCCCTCTTATTTAAAGTGCTTTTCCACAGTCTGTGCCTAGGGCTACTTGAAGAGGAAACAAACCATAGAAACAAAACTGAGAACTCCTTTATTTTGTCAGGTTTAAAAGAGCTACTACAAACCATGTTGGATTTAGAGTTCCAAATTTATCTATCTATATGGGAGAGAACAGAGGGAAACCTAAATATAAAAACTGCTACTGTAGACGAACGCTTCAACCTAAAAGAACAAAATTTGGTGAGCCAAGTGGGATTTGTGTACTGATCATTACCACCAAGTATCATCAAGATTGGGTGAAAAAATATTTGCTGGTATTTCGGAAACTCGTTATTTCTTAGAAGCTTGGAAACCCCTCTCAATGAAAGTGCTTTTCCACAGTCTGTGCCTAGGGCTACTTGAAGAGGAAACAAACCATAGAGACAAATCTGAGAACTCCTTTATTTTGTCAAGTTTCAAAGAGCTACTACAAACCATGTTGGATTTAGAGTTCCAAATTCATCTATCTATATAGGAGAGAACAGAGGGAAACCTAAATATAAAAACTGATACTGTACATGAACGCTTCAACCTAGAAGAACTAAATTAGGTGAGCCAAGTGGGTTATGTGTACTGATCGTTAGCAACAAGTATCATCAAGATTGGGTGAAAAAATATTTGCTGGTATTTCGGAAACTCGTTATTTCTTAGAAGCTTGGCAACCCCTCTCAATGAAAGTGCTTTCCACAGTCTGTGCCTAGGGTACTTGAAGAGGAAACAAACCATAGAGACAAAACCTAGAACTCCTTTATTTTGTCAAGTTTCAAAGAGCTACTACAAACCATGTTGGATTTAGAGTTCCAAATTCATCTATCTATATAGGAGAGAACAGAGGGAAACCTAAATATAAAAACTGCTACTGTAGACGAACGCTTCAACCTAGAAGAACAAAATTTGGTGAGCCAAGTGGGATTTGTGTACTGATCATTAGCACCAAGTATCATCAAGATTGGGTGAAAAAATATTTGCTGGTATTTCGGAAACTCTTAATTTCTTAGAAGCTTGGCAACCCCTCTCAATGAAAGTGCTTTTCAACAGTCTGTGCCTAGGGCTACTTGAAGAGGAAACAAACCATAGAGACAAAACTGAGAACTCCTTTATTTTGTCAAGTTTCAAAGAGCTACTACAAACCATGTTGGATTTAGAGTTCCAAATTCATCTATCTGTATAGAAGAGAACAGAGGGAAACCTAAATATAAAAACTGCTACTGTACACGAACGCTTCAACCTAGAAGAACTAAATTTGGTGAGCCAAGTGGGTTATGTGTACTGATCGTTAGCAACAAGTATCATCAAGATTGGGTGAAAAAATATTTGCTGGTATTTCGGAAACTCGTTATTTTTTAGAAGCTTGGCAACCCCTCTCAATGAAAGTGCTTTCTACAGTCTGTGCCTAGGGCTACTTGAAGAGGAAACAAACCATAGAGACAAAACTGAGAACTCCTTTATTTTGTCAAGTTTCAAAGAGCTACTACAAACCATGTTGGATTTAGTGTTCCAAATTCATCTATCTATATAGGAGAGAACAGAGAGAAACCTAAATATAAAAACTGCTACTGTAGACGAACGCTTCAACCTAGAAGAACAAAATTTGGTGAGCCAAGTGGGATTTGTGTACTGATCATTACCACCAAGTATCATCAAGATTGGGTGAAAAAATATTTGCTGGTATTTCGGAAACTCGTTATTTCTTAGAAGCTTGGCAATCCCTCTCAATGAAAGTGCTTTTCCACAGTCTGTGCCTAGGGCTACTTGAAGAGGAAACAAAGCATAGAGACAAATCTGAGAACTCCTTTATTTTGTCAAGTTTTAAAGAGCTACTACAAACAATGTTGGATTTAGAGTTCCAAATATATCTATCTATATAGAAAAGAACAGAGGGAAACCTAAATATAAAAACTGCTACTGTACACGTACGCTTCAACCTAGAAGAACTAAATTTGGTGAGCCAAGAGGGATTTGTGTACTGATCATTACCACCAAGTATCAACAAGATTGTGTGAAAAAATATTTGCTGGTATTTCGGAAACTCGTTATGTCTTAGAAGTTTGGCAACCCATCTCAATGAAAGTGCTTTCCACAGTCTTTGCCTAGGGCTACTTGAAGAGGAAACAATCCATAGAGAAAAGACTGAGAACTCCTTTATTTTGTCAAGTTTCAAAAGCTACTACAAACCATGTTGGATTTAGAGTTCCAAATTCATCTATCTATATAGGAGAGAACAGAGGGAAACCTAAATACAAAAACTGCGACTGTAGACGAACGCTTCAACCTAGAAGAACTAAATTTGGTGAGCCAAGTGGGATTTGTGTACTGATCATTACCACCAAGTATCAACAAGATTGTGTGAAAAAATATTTGCTGGTATTTCGGAAACGCGTTATTTCTTAGAAGCTTGGCAACCCATCTCAATGAAAGTGCTTCCACAGTCTGTGCCTAGGGCTACTTGAAGTGGAAACAATCCATAGAGACAAAACTGAGAACTCCTTTACTTTGTCAAGTTTCAAAGAGCTACTACAAACCATGTTGGATTTAGAGTTCCAAATTCATCTATCTGTATAGGAGAGAACAGAGGGAAACCTAAATATAAAAACTGCTACTGTACACGAACGCTTCAACCTAGAAGAACTAAATTTGGTGAGCCAAGTGGGATATGTGTACTGATCGTTAGCAACAAGTATCATCAAGATTGGGTGAAAAAATATTTGCTGGTATTTCGGAAACTCGTTATTTCTTAGAAGATTGGCAACCCCTCTCAATGAAAGTGCTTTTCCACAGTCTGTGCCTAGGGCTACTTGAAGAGGAAACAAACCATAGAGACAAATCTGAGAACTCCTTTATTATGTCAAGATTCAAAGAGCTACTACAAACCATGTTGGATTTAAAGTTCCAAATTCATCTATCTATATAGGAGAGAACAGAGGGAAACTTAAATATAAAAACTGCTACTGTAGACGAACGCGTCAACCTAGAAGAACAAAATTTGGTAAGCCAAGTGGGATTTGTGTACTGATCATTACCACCAAGTATCATCAAGATTGGGTGAAAAAATATTTGCTGGTATTTCGGAAACTAGTTATTTTTTAGAAGCTTGGCAACCCATCTCAATGAAAGTGCTTTCCACAGTCTGTGCCTAGGGCTACTTGAAGAGGAAACAAACCATAGAGACAAAACTGAGAACTCCTTTATTTTGTCAAGTTTCAAAGAGCTACTACAAACCATGTTGGATTTAGAGTTCCAAATTCATCTATGTATATAGGACAGAACAGAGGGAAACCTAAATATAAAAACTGCTACTGTAGACGAACGCTTCAACCGAAAAGAACAAAATTTGGTGAGCCAAGTGGGATTTGTGTACTGATCATTACCACCAAGTATCATCAAGATTGTGTGAAAAAATATTTGCTGGTATTTCGGAAACTCGTTATTTCTTAGAAGCTTGGCAACCCATCTCAATGAAAGTGCTTCCACAGTCTGTGCCTAGGGCTACTTGAAGTGGAAACAATCCATAGAGACAAAACTGAGAACTCTTTTACTTTGTCAAGTTTCAAAGAGCTACTACAAACCATGTTGGATTTAGAGTTCCAAATTCATCTATCTGTATAGGAGAGAACAGAGGGAAACCTAAATATAAAAACTGCTACTGTACACGAACGCTTCAACCTAGAAGAACTAAATTTCCTGAGCCAAGTGGGATATGTGTACTGATCATTAGCAACAAGTATCATCAAGATTGGGTGAAAAAATATTTGCTGGTATTTCGGAAACTCGTTATTTCTTAGAAGCTTGGCAACCCCTCTCAATGAAAGTGCTTTTCCACAGTCTGTGCCTAGGGCTACTTGAAGAGGAAACCAGCCATAGAGACAAATCTGAGAACTCCTTTATTATCTCAAGATTCAAAGAGCTACTACAAACCATGTTGCATTTAAAGTTCCAAATTCATCTATCTATATAGGAGAGAACAGAGGGAAACTTAAATATAAAACTGCTACTGTAGACGAACGCGTCAACCTAGAAGAACAAAATTTGGTAAGCCAAGTGGGATTTGTGTACTGATCATTACCACCAAGTATCATCAAGATTGGGTGAGAAAATATTTGCTTGTATTTCGGAAACTCGTTATTGCTTAGAAGCTTGGCAACCCCTTCAATGAATGTGCTATTCCACAGTCTGTGCCCAGGGCTACTTGAAGAGGAAACAAACCATAGAGGCAAATCTGAGAACTCCTTTATTTTGTAAAGTTTCAAAGAGCTACTACAAAGCATGTTGGATTTAGAGTTCCAAATTCATCTATCTATATAGGAGAGAACAGAGGGAAACCTAAATATAAAAACTGCTACTGTAGACGAACTCATCAACCTAAAAGAACAAAATTTGGTGAGCCAAGTGGGATTTGTGTACTGATCATTACCACCAAGTATCATCAAGATTGGGTTAAAAAATATTTGCTGGTATTTCGGAAACTCGTTATTTCTTAGAAGCTTGGCAACCCCTCTCAATGAAAGTACTTTTCCACAGTCTGTGCCTAGGGCTACTTGAAGAGGAAACAAACCATAGAGACAAAACTGAGAACTCCTTTATTTTGTCAATTTTCAAAGAGCTACTACAAACCATGTTGGATTTAGAGTTCCAAATTCATCTATCTATATAGGAGAGAACAGAGAGGAACCTAAATATAAAAACTGCTACTGTAGACGAACGCTTCAACCTAGAAGAACAAAATTTGGTGAGCCAAGTGGGATTTGTGTACTGATCATTACCACCAAGTATCATCAAGATTGGGTGAAAAAATATTTGCTGGTATTTCGGAAACTAGTTATTTTTTAGAAGCTTGGCAACCCATCTCAATGAAAGTGCTTTCCACAGTCTGTGCCTAGGGCTACTTGAGGAGGAAACAAACCATAGAGACAAAACTGAGAACTCCTTTATTTTGTCAAGTTCCAAAGAGCTACTACAAACCATGTTGGATTTAGAGTTCCAAATTCATCTATCTGTATAGGAGAGAACAGAGGGAAACCTAAATATAAAAACTGCTACTGTACACGAACGCTTCAACCTAGAAGAACTAAATTTCCTGAGCCAAGTGGGATATGTGTACTGATCATTAGCAACAAGTATCATCAAGATTGGGTGAAAAAATATTTGCTGGTATTTCGGAAACTCGTTATTTCTTAGAAGCTTGGCAACCCCTCTCAATGAAAGTGCTTTTCCACAGTCTGTGCCTAGGGCTACTTGAAGAGGAAACCAGCCATAGAGACAAATCTGAGAACTCCTTTATTATCTCAAGATTCAAAGAGCTACTACAAACCATGTTGCATTTAAAGTTCCAAATTCATCTATCTATATAGGAGAGAACAGAGGGAAACTTAAATATAAAACTGCTACTGTAGACGAACGCGTCAACCTAGAAGAACAAAATTTGGTAAGCCAAGTGGGATTTGTGTACTGATCATTACCACCAAGTATCATCAAGATTGGGTGAGAAAATATTTGCTTGTATTTCGGAAACTCGTTATTGCTTAGAAGCTTGGCAACCCCTTCAATGAATGTGCTATTCCACAGTCTGTGCCCAGGGCTACTTGAAGAGGAAACAAACCATAGAGGCAAATCTGAGAACTCCTTTATTTTGTAAAGTTTCAAAGAGCTACTACAAAGCATGTTGGATTTAGAGTTCCAAATTCATCTATCTATATAGGAGAGAACAGAGGGAAACCTAAATATAAAAACTGCTACTGTAGACGAACTCATCAACCTAAAAGAACAAAATTTGGTGAGCCAAGTGGGATTTGTGTACTGATCATTACCACCAAGTATCATCAAGATTGGGTTAAAAAATATTTGCTGGTATTTCGGAAACTCGTTATTTCTTAGAAGCTTGGCAACCCCTCTCAATGAAAGTACTTTTCCACAGTCTGTGCCTAGGGCTACTTGAAGAGGAAACAAACCATAGAGACAAAACTGAGAACTCCTTTATTTTGTCAATTTTCAAAGAGCTACTACAAACCATGTTGGATTTAGAGTTCCAAATTCATCTATCTATATAGGAGAGAACAGAGAGGAACCTAAATATAAAAACTGCTACTGTAGACGAACGCTTCAACCTAGAAGAACAAAATTTGGTGAGCCAAGTGGGATTTGTGTACTGATCATTACCACCAAGTATCATCAAGATTGGGTGAAAAAATATTTGCTGGTATTTCGGAAACTAGTTATTTTTTAGAAGCTTGGCAACCCATCTCAATGAAAGTGCTTTCCACAGTCTGTGCCTAGGGCTACTTGAGGAGGAAACAAACCATAGAGACAAAACTGAGAACTCCTTTATTTTGTCAAGTTCCAAAGAGCTACTACAAACCATGTTGGATTTAGAGTTCCAAATTCATCTATGTATATAGGACAGAACAGAGGGAAACCTAAATATAAAAACTGCTACTGTAGACGAACGCTTCAACCGAAAAGAACAAAATTTGGTGAGCCAAGTGGGATTTGTGTACTGATCATTGCCACCAAGTATCATCAAGATTGTGTGAAAAAATATTTGCTGGTATTTCGGAAACTCGTTATTTCTTAGAAGCTTGGCAACCCCTCTCAATGAAAGTGCTTTTACACAGTCTGTGCCTAGGGCTACTTGAAGAGGAAACAAAGCATAGAGACAAAACTGAGAACTCCTTTATTTTGTCAAGTTTCAAAGAGCTACTACAAACCATGTTGGATTTAGAGTTCCAAATTCATTTATCTATATAGGAGAGAACAGAGGGAAACCTAAATATAAAAACTGCTACTGTACACGAACGCTTCAATCTAGAAGAACTAAATTTTGGTGAGCCAAGTGGGATTTGTGTACTGATCATTACCACCAAGTATCAACAAGATTGTGTGAAAAAATATTTGCTGGTATTTCGGAAACGCGTTATTTCTTAGAAGCTTGGCAACCCATCCCAATGAAAGTGCTTCCACAGTCTGCGCCTAGGGCTACTTGAAGTGGAAACAATCCATAGAGACAAAACTGAGAACTCCTTTACTTTGTCAAGTTTCAAAGAGCTACTACAAACCATGTTGGATTTAGAGTTCCAAATTCATCTATCTGTATAGGAGAGAACAGAGGGAAACCTAAATATAAAAACTGCTACTGTACACGAACGCTTCAACCTAGAAGAACTAAATTTGGTGAGCCAAGTGGGATATGTGTACTGATCATTAGCAACAAGTATCATCAAGATTGGGTGAAAAAATATTTGCTGGTATTTCGGAAACTCGTTATTTCTTAGAAGCTTGGCAACCCCTCTCAATGAAAGTGCTTTTCCACAGTCTGTGCCTAGGGCTACTTGAAGAGGAAACAAACCATAGAGACAAATCTGAGAACTCCTTTATTATGTCAAGATTCAAAGAGCTACTACAAACCATGTTGGATTTAGAGTTCCAAATTCATCTATCTATATAGGAGAGAACAGAGGGAAACTTAAATATAAAAACTGCTACTGTAGACGAACGCATCAACCTAGAAGAACAAAATTTGGTAAGCCAAGTGGGATTTGTGTACTGATCATTACCACCAAGTATCATCAAGATTGGGTGAAAAAATATTTGCTAGTATTTCGGAAACTCGTTATTGCTTAGAAGCTTGGCAACCCCTTCAATGAATGTGCTATTCCACAGTCTGTGCCCAGGGCTACTTGAAGAGGAAACAAACCATAGAGGCAAATCTGAGAACTCCTTTATTTTGTAAAGTTTCAAAGAGCTACTACAAAGCATGTTGGATTTAGAGTTCCAAATTCATCTATCTATATAGGAGAGAACAGAGGGAAACCTAAATATAAAAACTGCTACTGTAGACGAACTCGTCAACCTAAAAGAACAAAATTTGGTGAGCCAAGTGGGATTTGTGTACTGATCATTACCACCAAGTATCATCAAGATTGGGTGAAAAAATATTTGCTGGTATTTCGGAAACTGGTTATTTCTTAGAAGCTTGGCAACCCCTATCAATGAAAGTGCATTTCCACAGTCTGTGCCTAGGGCTACTTGAAGAGGAAACAAACCATAAGGACAAATCTGAGAACTCCTTTATTTTGTCAAGTTTCAAAGAGCTACTACAAACCATGTTGGATTTAGAGTTCCAAATTCATCAATCTATATAGGAGAGAACAGAGGGAAACTTAAATATAAAAACTGCTACTGTAGACGAACGCTTCAACCTAGAAGAACAAAATTTGGTGAGCCAAGTGGGATTTGTGTAGTGATCATTACCACCAAGTATCATCAAGTTTGGTGAAAAAATATTTGCTAGTATTTCGGAAACTCGTTATTTCTTAGAAGCTTGGCAACCCCTTCAATGAAAGTGCTATTCCACAGTCTGTGCCCAGGGTTACTTGAAGAGGAAACAAACCATAGAGGCAAATCTGAGAACTCCTTTATTTTGTAAAGTTTCAAAGAGCTACTACAAACCATGTTCGATTTAGAGTTCCAAATTCATCTATCTATATTGGAGAGAACAGAGGGAAACCTAAATATAAAAACTGCTACTGCAGACGAACGCTTCAACCTAGAAGAACAAAATTTGGTGAGCCAAGTGGGATTTGTGTATTGATCATTAGCACCAAGTATCATCAAGATTGGGTGAAAAAATATTTGCTGGTATTTCGGAAACTCGTAATTTCTTAGAAGCTTGGCAACCCCTCTCAATGAAAGTGCTTTTCCACAGTCTGTGCTTAGGGCTACTTGAAGAGGAAACAATCCATAGAGACAAAACTGAGAACTCCTTTATTTTGTCAAGTTTCAAAGAGCTACTACAAACCATGTTGGATTTAGAGTTCCAAATTCATCTATCTGTATAGGAGAGAACAGAGGGAAACCTAAATATAAAAACTGCTACTGTACACGAACGCTTCAACCTAGAAGAACTAAATTTGGTGAGCCAAGTGGGATATGTGTACTGATCATTAGCAACAAGTATCATCAAGATTGGGTGAAAAAATATTTGCTGGTATTTCTGAAACTCGTTATTTCTTAGAAGCTTGGCAACCCCTCTCAATGAAAGTGCTTTTCCACAGTCTGTGCCTAGGGCTACTTGAAGAGGAAACAAACCATAGAGACAAATCTGAGAACTCCTTTATTATGTCAAGATTCAAAGAGCTACTACAAACCATGTTGGATTTAGAGTTCCAAATTCATCTATCTATATAGGAGAGAACAGAGGGAAACTTAAATATAAAAACTGCTACTGTAGACGAACGCGTCAACCTAGAAGAACAAAATTTGGTAAGCCAAGTGGGATTTGTGTACTGATCATTACCACCAAGTATCATCAAGATTGGGTGAAAAAATATTTGCTAGTATTTCGGAATCTCGTTATTGCTTAGAAGCTTGGCAACCCCTTCAATGAAAGTGCTATTCCACAGTCTGTGCCCAGGGCTACTTGAAGAGGAAACAAACCATAGAGGCAAATCTGAGAACTCCTTTATTTTCTAAAGTTTCAAAGAGCTAGTACAAAGCATGTTGGATTTAGAGTTCCAAATTCATCTATCTATATTGGAGAGAACAGAGGGAAACCTAAATATAAAAACTGCTACTGTAGACGAACGCTTCAACCTAGAAGAACAAAATTTGGTGAGCCAAGTGGGATGTGTACTGATCATTAGCACCAAGTATCATCAAGATTGGGTGAAAAAATATTTGCTGGTATTTCGGAAACTCGTAATTTCTTAGAAGCTTGGCAACCCCTCTCAATGAAAGTGCTTTTCCACAGTCTGTGCCTAGGGCTACTTGAAGAGGAAACAAACCATAGAGACAAAACTGAGAACTCCTTTATTTTGTCAAGTTTCAAAGAGCTACTACAAACCATGTTGGATTTAGAGTTCCAAATTCATCTATGTATATAGGACAGAACAGAGGGAAACCTAAATATAAAAACTGCTACTGTAGACGAACGCTTCAACCTAAAAGAACAAAATTTGGTGAGCCAAGTGGGATTTGTGTACTGATCATTACCACCAAGTATCATCAAGATTGGGTCAAAAAATATTTGCTGGTATTTCGGAAACTCGTTATTTCTTAGAAGCTTGGAGACCCCTCTCAATGAAAGTGCTTTTCCACAGTCTGTGCCTAGGGCTACTTGAAGAGGAAACAAACCATAGAGACAAAACTGAGAACTCCTTTATTTTGTCAAGTTTCAAGGAGCTACTACAAACCATGTTGGATTTAGAGTTCCAAATTCATCTATGTATATAGGAGAGAACAAGGGAAACCTAAATATAAAAACTGCTACTGTAGACGAACGCTTCAACCTAGAAGAACAAAATTTGGTGAGCCAAGTGGGATTTGTGTACTGATCATCAGCACCAAGTATCATCACGATTGGGTGAAAAAATATTTGCTGGTATTTCGGAAACTCATAATTTCTTAGAAGCTTGGCAACCCCTCTCAATGAAACTGCTTTTCCACAGTCTGTGCCTAGGGCTACTTGAAGAGGAAACAAACCATAGAGACAAAACTGAGAACTCCTTTATTTTGTCAAGTTTCAAAGAGCTACTACAAACCATGTTGGATTTAGAGTTCCAAATTCATCTATCTATATGGGAGAGAACAGAGGGAAACCTAAATATAAAAACTGCTACTGTAGACGAACGCTTCAACCTAGAAAAACAAAATTTGGTGAGCCAAGTAGGATTTGTGTACTGATCATTACCACCAAGTATCATCAAGATTGGGTGAAAAAATATTTGCTGGTATTTCGGAAACTCGTTATTTCTTAGAAGCTTGGCAACCCCTCTCAATGAAAGTGCTTTCCACAGTCTGTGCCTAGGCCTACTTGAAGATGAAACAAACCATAGAGACAAAACTGAGAACTCCTTTATTTTCTCAAGTTTCAAAGACGTACTACAAACCATGTTGGATTTAGAGTTCCAAATTCATCTATCTGTATAGGAGAGAACAGAGGGAAACCTAAATATAAAAACTGCTACTGTACACGAACGCTTCAACCTAGAAGAACAAAATTTGGTGAACCAAGTGGGATATGTGTACTGATCATTAGCAACACGTATCATCAAGATTGGGTGAAAAAATATTTGCTGGTATTTCGGAAACTCGTTATTTCTTAGAAGCTTGGCAACCCCTCTCAATGAAAGTGCTTTTCCAGTTTGTGCCTTGGGCTACTTGAAAACGCAACAAACCATAGAGACAAATCTGAGAACTCCTTTATTTTGTCAAGTTTCAAAGAGCTACTACAAACCATGTTGGATTTAGAGTTCCAAATTCATCTATCTATATAGGAGAGAACAGAGAGAAACCTAAATATAAAAACTGCTACTGTAGACGAATGCTTCAACCTAGAAGAACAAAATTTGGTGAGCCAAGTAGGATTTGTGTACTAATCATTACCACCAAGTATCATCAAGATTGGGTTAAAAAATATTTGCTGGTTTTCGGAAACTCGTTATTTCTTAGAAGCTTGGCAACCCATCTCAATGAAAGTGCTTTCCACAGTCTGTGCCTAGGGCTACTTGAAGAGGAAACAAATCATAGAGACAAAACTGAGAACTCCTTTATTTTGTCAAGTTTCAAAGAGCTACTACAAACCATGTTGGATTTAGAGTTCCAAATTCATCTATCTATATAGGAGAGAACAGAGGGAAACCTAAATATAAAAACTGCTACTGTACACGAACGCTTCAACCTAGAAGAACTAAATTTGGTGAGCCAAGTGCGAATTGTATACTGATCATTACCACCAAGTATCATCAAGATTGGGTGAAAAAATATTTGCTGGTATTTCGGAAACTCGTTATTTCTTAGAAGCTTGGCAACCCCTCTCAATGAAAGTACTTTTCCACAGTCTGTGCCTAGGGCTACTTGAAGAGGAAACAAACCATAGAGACAAAACTGAGAACTCCTTTATTTTGTCAAGTTTCAAAGAGCTACTACAAACCATGTTGGATTTAGAGTTCCAAATTCATCTATCTATATAGGAGAGAACAGAGAGAAACCTAAATATAAAAACTGCTACTGTAGACGAACGCTTCAACCTAGAAGAACAAAATTTGGTGAGCCAAGTGGGATTTGTGTACTGATCATTACCACCAAGTATCATCAAGATTGGGTGAGAAAATATTTGCTGGTCGGAAACTAGTTATTTTTTAGAAGCTTGGCAACCCATCTCAATGAAAGTGCTTTCCACAGTCTGTGCCTAGGGCTACTTGAAGAGGAAACAAACCATAGAGACAAAACTGAGAACTCCTTTATTTTTTCAAGTTTCAAAGAGCTACTACAAACCATGTTGGATTTAGAGTTCCAAATTCATCTATGTATATAGGACAGAACAGAGGGAAACCTAAATATATAAACTGCTACTGTAGACGAACGCTTCAACCGAAAAGAACAAAATTTGGTGAGCCAAGTGGGATTTGTGTACTGATCATTACCACCAAGTATCATCAAGATTGTGTGAAAAAATATTTGCTGGTATTTCGGAAACTCGTTATTTCTTAGAAGCTTGGCAACCCCTCTCAATGAAAGTGCTTTTACACAGTCTGTGCCTAGGGCTACTTGAAGAGGAAACAAAGCATAGAGACAAAACTGAGAACTCCTTTATTTTGTCAAGTTTCAAAGAGCTACTACAAACCATGTTGGATTTAGAGTTCCAAATTCATCTATGTATATAGGACAGAACAGAGGGAAACCTAAATATATAAACTGCTACTGTAGACGAACGCTTCAACCGAAAAGAACAAAATTTGGTGAGCCAAGTGGGATTTGTGTACTGATCATTACCACCAAGTATCATCAAGATTGTGTGAAAAAATATTTGCTGGTATTTCGGAAACTCGTTATTTCTTAGAAGCTTGGCAAACCCTCTCAATGAAAGTGCTTTTACACAGTCTGTGCCTAGGGCTACTTGAAGAGGAAACAAACCATAGAGACAAAACTGAGAACTCCTTTATTTTGTCAAGTTTCAAAGAGCTACTACAAACCATGTTGGATTTAGAGTTCCAAATTCATCTATGTATATAGGACAGAACAGAGGGAAACCTAAATATATAAACTGCTACTGTAGACGAACGCTTCAACCGAAAAGAACAAAATTTGGTGAGCCAAGTGGGATTTGTGTACTGATCATTACCACCAAGTATCATCAAGATTGTGTGAAAAAATATTTGCTGGTATTTCGGAAACTCGTTATTTCTTAGAAGCTTGGCAACCCCTCTCAATGAAAGTGCTTTTACACAGTCTGTGCCTAGGGCTACTTGAAGAGGAAACAAAGCATAGAGACAAAACTGAGAACTCCTTTATTTTGTCAAGTTTCAAAGAGCTACTACAAACCATGTTGGATTTAGAGTTCCAAATTCATCTATCTATATAGGAGTGAACAGAGGGAAACCTAAATATAAAAACTGCTACTGTACACGAACGCTTCAATCTAGAAGAACTAAATTTTGGTGAGCCAAGTGGGATTTGTGTACTGATCATTACCACCAAGTATCAACAAGATTGTGTGAAAAAATAATTTGCTGGTATTTCGGGAAACGCGTTATTTCTTAGAAGCTTGGCAACCCCTCTCAATGAAAGTGCTTTTACACAGTCTGTGCTTGGGCTACTTGAAGAGGAAACAAAGCATAGAGACAAAACTGAGAACTCCTTTACTTTGTCAAGTTTCAAAGAGCTACTACAAACCATGTTGGATTTAGAGTTCCAAATTCATCTATCTGTATAGGAGAGAACAGAGGGAAACCTAAATATAAAAACTGCTACTGTACACGAACGCTTCAACCTAGAAGAAACTAAATTTGGTGAGCCAAGTGGGATATGTGTACTGATCATTAGCAACAAGTATCATCAAGATTGGGTGAAAAAATATTTGCTGGTATTTCGGAAACTCGTTTATTTCTTAGAAGCTTGGCAACCCCTCTCAATGAAAGTGCTTTTCCACAGTCTGTGCCTAGGGCTACTTGAAGAGGAAACCAGCCATAGAGACAAATCTGAGAACTCCTTTATTATGTCAAGATTCAAAGAGCTACTACAAACCATGTTGGATTTAAAGTTCCAAATTCATCTATCTATATAGGAGAGAACAGAGGGAAACTTAAATATAAAAACTGCTACTGTAGACGAACGCGTCAACCTAGAAGAACAAAATTTGGTAAGCCAAGTGGGATTTGTGTACTGATCATTACCAGCAAGTATCATCAAGATTGGGTGAAAAAATATTTGCTAGTATTTCGGAAACTCGTTATTGCTTAGAAGCTTGGCAACCCCTTCAATGAATGTGCTATTCCACAGTCTGTGCCCAGGGCTACTTGAAGAGGAAACAAACCATAGAGGCAAATCTGAGAACTCCTTTATTTTGTAAAGTTTCAAAGAGCTACTACAAAGCATGTTGGATTTAGAGTTCCAAATTCATCTATCTATATAGGAGAGAACAGAGGGAAACCTAAATATAAAAATTGCTACTGTAGACGAACTCATCAACCTAAAAGAACAAAATTTGGTGAGCCAAGTGGGATTTGTGTACTGATCATTACCACCAAGTTTCATCAAGATTGGGTGAAAAAATATTTGCGGGTATTTCGGAAACTGGTTATTTCTTAGAAGCTTGGCAACCCCTATCAATGAAAGTGCATTTCCACAGTCTGTGCCTAGGGCTACTTGAAGAGGAAACAAACCATAGAGACAAATCTGAGAACTCCTTTATTTTGTCAAGTTTCAAAGAGCTACTACAAACCATGTTGGATTTAGAGTTCCAAATTCATCTATCTATATAGGAGAGAACAGAGGGAAACCTAAATATAAAAACTGCTACTGTACACGAACGCTTCAACCTAGAAGAACTAAATTTGGTGAGCCAAGTGCGAATTGTGTACTGATCATTACCACCAAGTATCATCAAGATTGGGTGAAAAAATATTTGCTGGTATTTCGGAAACTCGTTATTTCTTAGAAGCTTGGCAACCCCTCTCAATGAAAGTACTTTTCCACAGTGTGTGCCTAGGGCTACTTGAAGAGGAAACCAACCATAGAGACAAAACTGAGAACTCCTTTATTTTGTCAAGTTTCAAAGAGCTACTACAAACCATGTTGGATTTAGAGTTCCAAATTCATCTATCTATATAGGAGAGAACAGAGAGAAACCTAAATATAAAAACTGCTACTGTAGACGAACGCTTCAACCTAGAAGAACAAAATTTGGTGAGCCAAGTGGGATTTGTGTACTGATCATTACCACCAAGTATCATCAAGATTGGGTGAAAAAATATTTGCTGGTATTTCGGAAACTAGTTATTTTTTAGAAGCTTGGCAACCCATCTCAATGAAAGTGCTTTCCACAGTCTGTGCCTAGGGCTACTTGAAGAGGAAACAAACCATGGAGACAAAACTGAGAACTCCTTTATTTTGTCAAGTTTCAAAGAGCTACTACAAACCATGTTGGATTTAGAGTTCCAAATTCATCTATCTATATAGGAGAGAACAGAGGGAAACCTAAATATAAAAACTGCTACTGTAGACGAACGCTTCAACCGAAAAGAACAAAATTTGGTGAGCCAAGTGGGATTTGTGTACTGATCATTACCACCAAGTATCATCAAGATTGTGTGAAAAAATATTTGCTGGTATTTCGGAAACTCGTTATTTCTTAGAAGCTTGGCAACCCCTCTCAATGAAAGTGCTTTTACACAGTCTGTGCCTAGGGCTACTTGAAGAGGAAACAAAGCATAGAGACAAAACTGAGAACTCCTTTATTTTGTCAAGTTTCAAAGAGCTACTACAAACCATGTTGGATTTAGAGTTCCAAATTCATCTATCTATATAGGAGAGAACAGAGGGAAACCTAAATATAAAAACTGCTACTGTACACGAACGCTTCAATCTAGAAGAACTAAATTTTGGTGAGCCAAGTGGGATTTGTGTACTGATCATTACCACCAAGTATCAACAAGATTGTGTGAAAAAATATTTGCTGGTATTTCGGAAACGCGTTATTTCTTAGAAGCTTGGCAACCCATCCCAATGAAAGTGCTTCCACAGTCTGTGCCTAGGGCTACTTGAAGTGGAAACAATCCATAGAGACAAAACTGAGAACTCCTTTACTTTGTCAAGTTTCAAAGAGCTACTACAAACCATGTTGGATTTAGAGTTCCAAATTCATCTATCTGTATAGGAGAGAACAGAGGGAAACCTAAATATAAAAACTGCTACTGTACACGAACGCTTCAACCTAGAAGAACTAAATTTGGTGAGCCAAGTGGGATATGTGTACTGATCATTAGCAACAAGTATCATCAAGATTGGGTGAAAAAATATTTGCTGGTATTTAGGAAACTCGTTATTTCTTAGAAGCTTGGCAACCCCTCTCAATGAAAGTGCTTTTCCACCGTCTGTGCCTAGGGCTACTTGAAGAGGAAACAAACCATAGAGACAAATCTGAGAACTCCTTTATTATGTCAAGATTCAAAGAGCTACTACAAACCATGTTGGATTTAGAGTTCCAAATTCATCTATCTATATAGGAGAGAACAGAGGGAAACTTAAATATAAAAACTGCTACTGTAGACGAACGCGTCAACCTAGAAGAACAAAATTTGGTAAGCCAAGTGGGATTTGTGTACTGATCATTACCACCAAGTATCATCAAGATTGGGTGAAAAAATATTTGCTAGTATTTCGGAAACTCGTTATTGCTTAGAAGCTTGACAACCCCTTCAATGAAAGTGCTATTCCACAGTCTGTGCCCAGGGCTACTTGAAGAGGAAACAAACCATAGAGGCAAATCTGAGAACTCCTTTATTTTGTAAAGTTTCAAAGAGCTACTACAAACCATGTTCGATTTAGAGTTCCAAATTCATCTATCTATATTGGAGAGAACAGAGGGAAACCTAAATATAAAAACTGCTACTGCAGACGAACGCTTCAACCTAGAAGAACAAAATTTGGTGAGCCAAGTGGGATTTGTGTACTGATCATTAGCACCAAGTATCATCAAGATTGGGTGAAAAAATATTTGCTGGTATTTCGGAAACTCGTAATTTCTTAGAAGCTTGGCAACCCCTCTCAATGAAAGTGCTTTTCCACAGTCTGTGACTAGGGCTACTTGAAGAGGAAACAATCCATAGAGACAAAACTGAGAACTCCTTTATTTTGTCAAGTTTCAAAGAGCTACTACAAACCATGTTGGATTTAGAGTTCCAAATTCATCTATCTGTATAGGAGAGAACAGAGGGAAACCTAAATATAAAGACTGCTACTGTACACGAACGCTTCAACCTAGAAGAACTAAATTTGGTGAGCCAAGTTTGATATGTGTACTGATCATTAGCAACAAGTATCATCAAGATTGGGTGAAAAAATATTTGCTGGTATTTCTGAAACTCCTTATTTCTTAGAAGCTTGGCAACCCCTCTCAATGAAAGTGCTTTTCCACAGTCTGTGCCTAGGGCTACTTGCAGAGGAAACAAACCATAGAGACAAATCTGAGAACTCCTTTATTATGTCAAGATTCAAAGAGCTACTACAAACCATGTTGGATTTAGAGTTCCAAATTCATCTATCTATATAGGAGAGAACAGAGGGAAACTTAAATATAAAAACTGCTACTGTAGACGAACGCGTCAACCTAGAAGAACAAAATTTGGTAAGCCAAGTGGGATTTGTGTACTGATCGTTACCACCAAGTATCATCAAGATTGGGTGAAAAAATATTTGCTAGTATTTCGGAAACTCTTATTGCTTAGAAGCTTGGCAACCCCTTCAATGAAAGTGCTATTCCACAGTCTGTGCCCAGGGCTACTTGAAGAGGAAACAAACCATAGAGGCAAATCTGAGAACTCCTTTATTTTCTAAAGTTTCAAAGAGCTAGTACAAAGCATGTTGGATTTAGAGTTCCAAATTCATCTATCTATATTGGAGAGAACAGAGGGAAACCTAAATATAAAAACTGCTACTGTAGACGAACGCTTCAACCTAGAAGAACAAAATTTGGTGAGCCAAGTGGGATATGTACTGATCATTAGCACCAAGTATCATCAAGATTGGGTGAAAAAATATTTGCTGGTATTTCGGAAACTCGTAATTTCTTAGAAGCTTGGCAACCCCTCTCAATGAAAGTGCTTTTCCACAGTCTGTGCCTAGGGCTACTTGAAGAGGAAACAAACCATAGAGACAAAACTGAGAACTCCTTTATTTTGTCAAGTTTCAAAGAGCTACTACAAACCATGTTGGATTTAGAGTTCCAAATTCATCTATCTATATAGGAGTGAACAGAGAGAAACCTAAATATAAAAACTGCTAATGTAGACGAACGCTTCAACCTAGAAGAACAAAATTTGGTGAGCCAAGTGGGATTTGTGTACTGATCATTACCACCAAGTATCATCAAGATTGGGTGAAAAAATATTTGCTGGTATTTCGGAAACTAGTTATTTCTTAGAAGCTTGGCAACCCATCTCAATTAAAGTGCTTTCCACAGTCTGTGCCTAGGGCTACTTGAAGAGGAAACAAACCATAGAGACAAAACTGAGAACTTCTTTATTTTGTCAAGTTTCAAAGAGCTACTACAAACCATGTTGGATTTAGAGTTCCAAATTCATCTATGTATATAGGACAGAACAGAGGGAAACCTAAATATAAAAACTGCTACTGTAGACGAACGCTTCAACCTAAAAGAACAAAATTTGGTGAGCCAAGTGGGATTTGTGTACTGATCATTACCACCAAGTATCATCAAGATTGGGTCAAAAAATATTTGCTGGTATTTCGGAAACTCGTTATTTCTTAGAAGCTTGGAGACCCCTCTCAATGAAAGTGCTTTTCCACAGTCTGTGCCTAGGGCTACTTGAAGAGGAAACAAACCATAGAGACAAAACTGAGAACTCCTTTATTTTGTCAAGTATCAAGGAGCTACTACAAACCATGTTGGATTTAGAGTTCCAAATTCATCTATGTATATAGGAGAGAACAAGGGAAACCTAAATATAAAAACTGCTACTGTAGACGAACGCTTCAACCTAGAAGAACAAAATTTGGTAAGCCAAGAGGGATTTGTGTACTGATCATCAGCACCAAGTATCATCACGATTGGGTGAAAAAATATTTGCTGGTATTTCGGAAACTCATAATTTCTTAGAAGCTTGGCAACCCCTCTCAATGAAACTGCTTTTCCACAGTCTGTGCATAGGGCTACTTGAAGAGGAAACAAACCATAGAGACAAAACTGAGAACTCCTTTATTTTGTCAAGTTTCAAAGAGCTACTACAAACCATGTTGGATTTAGAGTTCCAAATTCATCTATCTATATGGGAGAGAACAGAGGGAAACCTAAATATAAAAACTGCTACTGTAGACGAACGCTTCAACCTAGAAAAACAAAATTTGGTGAGCCAAGTAGGATTTGTGTACTGATCATTACCACCAAGTATCATCAAGATTGGGTGAAAAAATATTTGCTGGTATTTCGGAAACTCGTTATTTCTTAGAAGCTTGGCAACCCCTCTCAATGAAAGTGCTTTCCACAGTCTGTGCCTAGGCCTACTTGAAGATGAAACAAACCATAGAGACAAAACTGAGAACTCCTTTATTTTGTCAAGTTTCAAAGACGTACTACAAACCATGTTGGATTTAGAGTTCCAAATTCATCTATCTGTATAGGAGAGAACAGAGGGAAACCTAAATATAAAAACTGCTACTGTACACGAACGCTTCAACCTAGAAGAACAAAATTTGGTGAACCAAGTGGGATATGTGTACTGATCATTAGCAACAAGTATCATCAAGATTGGGTGAAAAAATATTTGCTGGTATTTCGGAAACTCGTTATTTCTTAGAAGCTTGGCAACCCCTCTCTATGAAAGTGCTTTTCCACAGTTTGTGCCTTGGGCTACTTGAAAACGCAACAAACCATAGAGACAAATCTGAGAACTCCTTTATTTTGTCAAGTTTCAAAGAGCTACTACAAACCATGTTGGATTTAGAGTTCCAAATTCATCTATCTATATAGGAGAGAACAGAGAGAAACCTAAATATAAAAACTGCTACTGTAGACGAATGCTTCAACCTAGAAGAACAAAATTTGGTGAGCCAAGTAGGATTTGTGTACTAATCATTACCACCAAGTATCATCAAGATTGGGTTAAAAAATATTTGCTGGTATTTCGGAAACTCGTTATTTATTAGAAGCTTGGCAACCCATCTCAAAGAAAGTGCTTTCCACAGTCTGTGCCTAGGGCTACTTGAAGAGGAAACAAATCATAGAGACAAAACTGAGAACTCCTTTATTTTGTCAAGTTTCAAAGAGCTACTACAAACCATGTTGGATTTAGAGTTCCAAATTCATCTATCTATATAGGAGAGAACAGAGGAAAACCTAGATATAAAAACTGCTACTGTAGACGAACGCTTCAACCTAAAAGAACAAAATTTGGTGAGCCAAGTGGGATTTGTGTACTGATCATTACCACCAAGTATCATCAAGATTGGGTGAAAAAATATTTGCTGGTATTTCGGAAACTCGTTATTTCTTAGAAACTTGGCAACCCCTCTCAATGAAAGTGCTTTTCCACAGTCTGTGCCTAGGGCTACTTGAAGAGGAAACAAACCATAGAGACAAATCTGAGAACTCCTTTATTTTGTCAAGTTTCAAAGAGCTACTACAAACCATGTTGGATTTAGAGTTCCAAATTCATCTATCTATATATGAGAGAACAGAGTGAAACCTAAATATAAAAACTGCTACTGTAGACGAACGCTTCAACCTAGAAGAACAGAATTTAGTGAGCCAAGTGGGATTTCTGTACTGATCAGGACCACCAAGTATCATCAAGATTGGGTGAAAAAATATTTGATGGTATTTCGGAAACTCGTTATTTCTTAGAAGCTTGGGAACCCCTCTCAATGAAAGTGCTTTTCCACAGTCTGTGCCTAGGGCTACTTGAAGAGGAAACAAACCATAGAGACAAATCTGAGAACTCCTTTATTTTGTCAAGTTTCAAAGAGCTACTACAAACCATGTTGGATTTAGTGTTCCAAATTCATCTATCTATATAGGAGAGAACAAAGAGAAACCTAAATATAAAAACTGCTACTGTAGACGAACGCTTCAACCTAGAAGACCAAAATTTGGTGAGCCAAGTGGGATTTGTATACTGATCATTACCACCAAGTATCATCAAGATTGGGTGAAAAAATATTTGCTGGTATTTCGGAAACTCGTTATTTCTAAGAAGCTTGGCAACCCCTCTCAATGAAAGTGCTTTCCACAGTTTGTGCGTAGGGCTACTTTAAGAGGAAACAATCCATAGAGACAAAACTGAGAACTCCTTTATTTTGTCAAGTTTCAAAGAGCTGCTACAAACCATGTTGGATTTAGAGTTCCAAATTCATCTATCTATATATGAGAGAACAGAGGGAAACCTAAATATAAAAACTGCTACTGTAGACGAACGCTTCAACCTAGAAGAACTAATTTTGGTGAGCCAAGTGGGATTTGTGTACTGATCATTACCACAAAGTATCAACAAGATTGTGTGAAAAAATATTTGCTGGTATTTCGGAAACGCGTTATTTCTTAGAAGCTTGGCAACCCATCTCAATGAAAGTGCTTTCCACAGTCTGTGCCTAGGGCTACTTGAAGAGGAAACAATCCATAGAGACAAAACTGAGAACTCCTTTATTTTGTCAAGTTTCAAAGAGCTACTACAAACCATGTTGGATTTAGACTTCCAAATTCATCTATCTATATATGAGAGAACAGAGTGAAACCTAAATATAAAAACTGCTACTGTAGGCGAACGCTTCAACCTAGAAGAACAAAATTTGTTGAGCCAAGTGGGATTTGTGTACTGATCATGACCACTAAGTATCATCAAGATTGGGTGAAAAAAATATTTGCTGGTATTTCGGAAACTCGTTATTTCTTAGAAGCTTGGGAACCCCTCTCAATGAAAGTGCTTTTCCACAGTCTGTGCCTAGGGCTACTTGAAGAGGAAACAAAAAAATAGAGACAAATCAGAGAACTCCTTTATTTTGTCAAGTTTCAAAGAGCTACTACAAACCATGTTGGATTTAGAGTTCCAAATTCATCTATCTATATAGGAGAGAACAGAGAGAAACCTAAATATAAAAACTGCTACTGTAGACGAACGCTTCAAACTAGAAGACCAAAATTTGGTGAGCCAAGTGGGATTTGTATACTGATCATTACCACCAAGTATCAACAAGATTGTGTGAAAAAATATTTGCTGGTATTTCGGAAACTCGTTATTTCTAAGAAGCTTGGCAACCCCTCTCAATGAAAGTGCTTTCCACAGTCTGTGCCTAGGGCTACTTGAAGAGGAAACAAACCATAGAGACAAAACTGAGAACTCCTTTATTTTGTCAAGTTTCAAAGAGCTACTACAAACCATGTTGGATTTAGAGTTCCAAATTCATCTATGTATATAGGACAGAACAGAGGGAAACCTAAATATAAAAACTGCTACTGTAGACGAACGCTTCAACCTAAAAGAACAAAATTTGGTGAGCCAAGTGGGATTTGTGTACTGATCATTACCACCAAGTATCATCAAGATTGGGTCAAAAATATTTGCTGGTATTTCGGAAACTCGTTATTTCTTAGAAGCTTGGAGACCCCTCTCAATGAAAGTGCTTTTCCACAGTCTGTGCCTAGGGCTACTTGAAGAGGAAACAAACCATAGAGACAAAACTGAGAACTCCTTTATTTTGTCAAGTATCAAGGAGCTACTACAAACCATGTTGGATTTAGAGTTCCAAATTCATCTATGTATATAGGAGAGAACAAGGGAAACCTAAATATAAAAACTGCTACTGTAGACGAACGCTTCAACCTAGAAGAACAAAATTTGGTAAGCCAAGAGGGATTTGTGTACTGATCATCAGCACCAAGTATCATCACGATTGGGTGAAAAAATATTTGCTGGTATTTCGGAAACTCATAATTTCTTAGAAGCTTGGCAACCCCTCTCAATGAAACTGCTTTTCCACAGTCTGTGCATAGGGCTACTTGAAGAGGAAACAAACCATAGAGACAAAACTGAGAACTCCTTTATTTTGTCAAGTTTCAAAGAGCTACTACAAACCATGTTGGATTTAGAGTTCCAAATTCATCTATCTATATGGGAGAGAACAGAGGGAAACCTAAATATAAAAACTGCTACTGTAGACGAACGCTTCAACCTAGAAAAACAAAATTTGGTGAGCCAAGTAGGATTTGTGTACTGATCATTACCACCAAGTATCATCAAGATTGGGTGAAAAAATATTTGCTGGTATTTCGGAAACTCGTTATTTCTTAGAAGCTTGGCAACCCCTCTCAATGAAAGTGCTTTCCACAGTCTGTGCCTAGGCCTACTTGAAGATGAAACAAACCATAGAGACAAAACTGAGAACTCCTTTATTTTGTCAAGTTTCAAAGACGTACTACAAACCATGTTGGATTTAGAGTTCCAAATTCATCTATCTGTATAGGAGAGAACAGAGGGAAACCTAAATATAAAAACTGCTACTGTACACGAACGCTTCAACCTAGAAGAACAAAATTTGGTGAACCAAGTGGGATATGTGTACTGATCATTAGCAACAAGTATCATCAAGATTGGGTGAAAAAATATTTGCTGGTATTTCGGAAACTCGTTATTTCTTAGAAGCTTGGCAACCCCTCTCTATGAAAGTGCTTTTCCACAGTTTGTGCCTTGGGCTACTTGAAAACGCAACAAACCATAGAGACAAATCTGAGAACTCCTTTATTTTGTCAAGTTTCAAAGAGCTACTACAAACCATGTTGGATTTAGAGTTCCAAATTCATCTATCTATATAGGAGAGAACAGAGAGAAACCTAAATATCAAAACTGCTACTGTAGACGAATGCTTCAACCTAGAAGAACAAAATTTGGTGAGCCAAGTAGGATTTGTGTACTAATCATTACCACCAAGTATCATCAAGATTGGGTTAAAAAATATTTGCTGGTATTTCGGAAACTCGTTATTTCTTAGAAGCTTGGCAACCCATCTCAAAGAAAGTGCTTTCCACAGTCTGTGCCTAGGGCTACTTGAAGAGGAAACAAATCATAGAGACAAAACTGAGAACTCCTTTATTTTGTCAAGTTTCAAAGAGCTACTACAAACCATGTTGGATTTAGAGTTCCAAATTCATCTATCTATATAGGAGAGAACAGAGGAAAACCTAGATATAAAAACTGCTACTGTAGACGAACGCTTCAACCTAAAAGAACAAAATTTGGTGAGCCAAGTGGGATTTGTGTACTGATCATTACCACCAAGTATCATCAAGATTGGGTGAAAAAATATTTGCTGGTATTTCGGAAACTCGTTATTTCTTAGAAACTTGGCAACCCCTCTCAATGAAAGTGCTTTTCCACAGTCTGTGCCTAGGGCTACTTGAAGAGGAAACAAACCATAGAGACAAATCTGAGAACTCCTTTATTTTGTCAAGTTTCAAAGAGCTACTACAAACCATGTTGGATTTAGAGTTCCAAATTCATCTATCTATATATGAGAGAACAGAGTGAAACCTAAATATAAAAACTGCTACTGTAGACGAACGCTTCAACCTAGAAGAACAGAATTTAGTGAGCCAAGTGGGATTTCTGTACTGATCAGGACCACCAAGTATCATCAAGATTGGGTGAAAAAATATTTGATGGTATTTCGGAAACTCGTTATTTCTTAGAAGCTTGGGAACCCCTCTCAATGAAAGTGCTTTTCCACAGTCTGTGCCTAGGGCTACTTGAAGAGGAAACAAACCATAGAGACAAATCTGAGAACTCCTTTATTTTGTCAAGTTTCAAAGAGCTACTACAAACCATGTTGGATTTAGTGTTCCAAATTCATCTATCTATATAGGAGAGAACAAAGAGAAACCTAAATATAAAAACTGCTACTGTAGACGAACGCTTCAACCTAGAAGACCAAAATTTGGTGAGCCAAGTGGGATTTGTATACTGATCATTACCACCAAGTATCATCAAGATTGGGTGAAAAAATATTTGCTGGTATTTCGGAAACTCGTTATTTCTAAGAAGCTTGGCAACCCCTCTCAATGAAAGTGCTTTCCACAGTTTGTGCGTAGGGCTACTTTAAGAGGAAACAATCCATAGAGACAAAACTGAGAACTCCTTTATTTTGTCAAGTTTCAAAGAGCTGCTACAAACCATGTTGGATTTAGAGTTCCAAATTCATCTATCTATATATGAGAGAACAGAGGGAAACCTAAATATAAAAACTGCTACTGTAGACGAACGCTTCAACCTAGAAGAACTAATTTTGGTGAGCCAAGTGGGATTTGTGTACTGATCATTACCACAAAGTATCAACAAGATTGTGTGAAAAAATATTTGCTGGTATTTCGGAAACGCGTTATTTCTTAGAAGCTTGGCAACCCATCTCAATGAAAGTGCTTTCCACAGTCTGTGCCTAGGGCTACTTGAAGAGGAAACAATCCATAGAGACAAAACTGAGAACTCCTTTATTTTGTCAAGTTTCAAAGAGCTACTACAAACCATGTTGGATTTA
This sequence comes from Callospermophilus lateralis, assembly GCF_048772815.1. NCBI lineage: Eukaryota > Metazoa > Chordata > Mammalia > Rodentia > Sciuridae > Callospermophilus > Callospermophilus lateralis. The sequence continues at coordinate 1,274 of NW_027518155.1, read as the reverse complement.
GACTTCCAAATTCATCTATCTATATATGAGAGAACAGAGTGAAACCTAAATATAAAAACTGCTACTGTAGGCGAACGCTTCAACCTAGAAGAACAAAATTTGTTGAGCCAAGTGGGATTTGTGTACTGATCATGACCACTAAGTATCATCAAGATTGGGTGAAAAAAATATTTGCTGGTATTTCGGAAACTCGTTATTTCTTAGAAGCTTGGGAACCCCTCTCAATGAAAGTGCTTTTCCACAGTCTGTGCCTAGGGCTACTTGAAGAGGAAACAAAAAAATAGAGACAAATCAGAGAACTCCTTTATTTTGTCAAGTTTCAAAGAGCTACTACAAACCATGTTGGATTTAGAGTTCCAAATTCATCTATCTATATAGGAGAGAACAGAGAGAAACCTAAATATAAAAACTGCTACTGTAGACGAACGCTTCAAACTAGAAGACCAAAATTTGGTGAGCCAAGTGGGATTTGTATACTGATCATTACCACCAAGTATCAACAAGATTGTGTGAAAAAATATTTGCTGGTATTTCGGAAACTCGTTATTTCTTAGAAGCTTGGCAACCCCTCTCAATGAAAGTGCTTTTCCACAGTCTGTGCCTAGTGCTACTTGAAGAGGAAACAAACCATAGAGACAAACCTGAGAACTCCTTTATTTTGTCAAGTTTCAAAGAGCTACTACAAACCATGTTGGATTTAGAGTTCCAAATTCATCTATCTATATATGAGAGAACAGAGTGAAACCTAAATATAAAAACTGCTACTGTAGACGAACGCTTCAACCTAGAAGAACAAAATTTGGTGAGCCATGTGGGATTTGTGTACTGATCATTACCACCAAGTATCATCAAGATTGGCTGAGAAAATATTTGCTGGTATTTCGGAAACTCGTTATTTCTTAGAAGCTTGGGAACCCCTCTCAATGAAAGTGCTTTTCCACAGTCTGTGCCTGGGGCTACTTGAAGAGGAAACAAACCATAGCGAAAAACTGAGAACTCCTTTATTTTGTCAAGTTTCAAAGAGCTACTACAAACCATGTTGGATTTAGAGTTCCAAATTCATCTTTCTATATAGGAGAGAACAGAGGGAAACCTAAATATAAAAACTGCTATTGTAGACGAAAGCTTCAAACTAGAAGAACAAAACTTCGTAAGCCAAGTGGGATTTGTGTACTGATCATTACCACCAAGAATCATGAAATTTGGGTGAAAAAATATTTGCTGGTATTTCGGAAACTCGTTATTTCTTAGAAGCTTGGCAACCCCTCTCAATG